>NW_024609857.1:49808529-50093528 GCF_016920785.2 Ixodes scapularis | reverse complement strand
GAGAAGAGGACCAGCCAGCAGTTCATAAGAGCAGTGGCAGCAGAAGAACTGCCGCCGCGGGACTTAAATTCCTTTCGGCGCAGCTCGCGTGGCAAATGTCTCTCGTCCCTCTCCGCCTCTTTCCGACGACGATGACGACGACGAATCCCACCCGGCTTTGTCTGTGCCTGGAAGGAAGCTGCTGCCGCCGCCAAGAGGTTGCCGCTTCTCGGTCGTCGTCGGTGTCTCTTGAAGAAGAGCGTCGTTCCCCTGCGCAAAGCGCCTTTGGAGAGATGTAGAATGCGCGCGTGGTCCGCGACGGCCGAACGGCAACGTAATAAGCGGCCCGGAATGACGGTCTGACTGTTTAGTTGCTGCTACAAATTTTGTTTTTGTTTCGTTTTTCTTCTTTTTTTTTTTTTGCTCACGCTGGAGTCTGCGTGCGCGTAGGGTGTCTCAAGAAGAGCATTCGGGATTCGAGGGGAGAGGGGGACAGCTTCGGTCTTCTGGAGAGACTGCCAAATCCCTCTGTCCTGGTGTATAATGACGACGCGCGGCTCGTCCCTGATTCGCGGAATTGCGGCAGCGTGCTGACGACTTGGTGCGAACGCTCGCGTGCGTGTGGCGGCGACGGCGATGGAGCCCTTATTTTTTTATTTATTTATTTTTTATTTGAAAGCTCGGAAAGAAATAGAAACGAAGCCCGGGCGCACACGGCAATCAGCTTCTTGTGAGTATCGAGTCGGTTTCGAGTGTCGCTCCCTCTGCGCGCCGCCCGCGTCTCTTCAGTCGTGTCTCTGACTCGTAGCTTCGTGATGGACGAGCGCAAGTCTGCTGACGACAAGGCTGGACTCTTCGCGATAGTGGTAGCACGCCAAGACGAGAAGGTTTGCCTTTTCTTTGTGCGCGTGTTTGTGCGTGTGCGTGTCGGGCGTGGGGGTCGGTTCAGTTGTCTGTCCTCCTCGATTTTTTATCAGCGACTTGCGCGACCCGAATCGTCTGTGCAGTCGGCTTTCCACGACTGGCCAGACGCTCCTCCCTAGGACGTATTTAATAGAAGTAGGTAACCAACAAACCTAAGAGACTGTTAACTGTCAGACTGTTAACTTCAACAGTGGGGGTTTGAAAGTTGAACGCCCCCTATGTATGAAATTTAGATTTAAAAAAATGGCAAACGCTTAAGCCCGGTGGCAATCAGTTCATCGAATGACGTTTCAACGACTGATCGTCTCATCGACACGCGATGTTCCATCGACAGATTGTTTCATGGACAAATCGTTTCATCAACAGCTCAAACTAACTTTTTTTTTTTTTTTTTTTTTTTTTGTAATAAGCTGCATGAAACAGTCGCCGCTCAGCGGCGTTTATGGGTGGGTCAGGCGGATTAACATTTTCATAATAAGCCGCCGCAGACTGTCGCCGCGAACCGGCGTAAGCGGGGCGGCCGGATGAGTTAACAGCTTAACACACATCCCAGTGATACACGCGCGACGAAATGTCCCTACAGCGTGCAGTGCGCGTAACGAGTGGCAATGAAACGTTCGTGTCGACGAAACGTGTGTTCATAAAACGTGTGCCCATGAAAAGTTGTCCACGAAACGTAATTCCACGAAACTAGTTTAGACAAAACAATAGGGACCCGATTCGTGCTTCGAATGCCGCATGGCAGCGAGTTCCAGGAAAAACTTGACACGCGGCATTCGAACCACGGATATACTGCTGTGATTCGTGTTTGCAGACTGCCTTTTGTACGATGGTATAACTGCAGTCATGTACGTAACGCGTTACAAGTAACGCGTTGCTTCTACCTAGTTACTATTTGCGGTAATGAGTAACGTATTTAGTTACTTTTCTAGAAAAGGAACGAGTGACGCATTTAGCTACTTTTTAGGCCAAGTAACGAGTAAGGATATTTCGTTACTTTTGAGGAGTAACGTGTACAACACCGCTTAAACGGCCTTGTTTTTATTCTACTCGGAGTATGCGTCCATCGCGAGAACGGTAGGTGGGCAACCCCCAAAACAACTAAACAGTATGACAGTACAGCAACGTATATCGCTGAACACGTCAGTCGAACAGTTTGACTGACGTGTCCAGCGATAACCGTTGTCGTACTGAACTCTTCAGCTGGGAATGTCCTTCAACCAGCGAACACAATAGGGTTCGTTAGTTGAACCCTTTAGAATCATGTACGGACCGAATGTAGACCCGAAAGTTGCCAACGTGGGAAGGCACATAATCCATTGTCAACCTCGAACTTTAGAAGTAGAGAGAACACAAGGGGAGAGGGGAATCCCAGATCCACCATCTCTTGCTTAAGCACAACACTGCCGTTCCTTCGAGCGCGTCGATGGAACGACTCTTCGGAGTCGCCGGAGATGTATTTTCAAAGAAGCGGGGAAACATAACTGATGAAAACTCCGAAAGGCAGCTACTGATTAAGTGCAACGACTACTGAATAGAAACAAATAAACTATGAAACAAAAACAGTTGTGAATTTGGTCGTTAAAGTAACGTGAAAAGTAACTCGTTACTTTTGAGGTGACTAAGGCGTTCCTTTTGAGAATCGGTAACGAGTAGCGTATTTAGTTACATTGTGTGCGAGTAACAGATAACGGTATTTAGTTACTTTTTTCGGGTGACGTGTGCATGTCTGTGTATAAGCAATGTGACCCCGTCTTTACGCAGCCCGTCAGGTGAGGCACTGCGACAGCTGAGGTGTGACGTCGGAACCGCTAAGGTGTCATTTTCAAAGCAGATGGACTCAACATACGGTAAGGTGTGAGCGATCACCATAGAGTCCGCATAGGCGTTTCGTCATAAACCGAGTAAGTACACACCGGACAAAAATTCTCTGGCATTTTAGAACCAATGAGGGTGTATTAAGTAGGGAGCATTTTGTGAGCCTGTTAGACATATTTATTGGACACAAACTGCCTTGTGAACTCAAGTTTTTAATCCAGGGAACGACGAAATGCACGTGTAGACATGATCCGTTACGTGTCGCTGGTGTGGTTGCCAGAACGTCTTAAGCAGCGTTATTGGACACAAACTAACACCGCATTGTGGTCACTGAGGAAATCTTTCAAAATCACGCTCTTTAATTTCAAGCGTGTAGCACCACCTAGTTTCACACCTGCAGTATCGCCGGCTTAACACCCGACTAGCTTTGGTTTTATCACCCCAGAACCTTTCTTGCATAATTAGCGAAAACGCTCTGTCCTTATTGTTCCCATCCTCAGCAGTCTCATGTTTATGTTTCTACGTGCCGTCATGGTGTCTCGTGACGTCAGAGTGTCATGTGACGTCATGACACCACATGACTCACGGTGCCACCTGACGTCATTAAGTCCCGTGGCGTCACTGAGCAGCGTAACTTGACATGACAATGTCACGTCATGGTGTCAGCTGATGCTACGTAGCAGGTGACGTGCTCCACGGCGTGACGTCAATGTGGAATCTTTTGGCGGAGTGCCAAAAATGGCCCGCGTCGATATGGACCGGCGGCACGAAACCCGCGAAGTGTGCCACCAATTGCTACCGCATCAAAACGTAGCTTTCGCAACATCTAAATTACGCTGCGGTAACTTGTCGGGGGGGGGGGGGGGGGGGGGGGGACGCACATCAAGCCTACTTTATATACAAACACGAATCGATTCAAAATCATAATAAAAAAGGAATCTGGTTTCATATGGAACGACTACTCGCGGATGCCAAGCAAAACTACATTAAAATCAAATCTAGAGCTTCGCCCATTGACTGAAATTAACGAACCTGCTCGTCTCGTCGTGTTTCACAAAATGTACCAGTCCTCCTTCTTTTTGTAGCAATTACTGTCAGCTGCCATCTCACATCAATTTGCGTCATGGCCATAATTTGAAAGTGTAGCGTTATTCGCGAGAAGTACCAATAATTTTTCAATTCTCCGCTCTCCCTAGCTATGCATACATAGTGTTGGGACCGAGGAGTTCGCCAGGCAGCCTCAGCAGGGGCGGATTTAGAGGGGGGGGGGGGGGGGGGGGGGTCCGGATGTCCTGACCCCCCTCTTGATTTCTGCATATATGAAATTTAGGGCGTAAAACGAAGGAGAGGGGGAGGGGGTTCCTAAACATAGGGTATGCATGCTGACCAACACCTGACCTCCCCCTGAGGAAATTCCTGCATCCGCCCCTGAACCTCAGGCAGGGCCAGGCCAGAACCGAAACCGTAGGGCGACTCCCGGCAGGAACATCACCGGAAAACAAAGAACGGTAAAGCGAAGGAAAGGCGAGGCCTTCACCAAGGCCTGTCGCAACAACACCTCCGCCGCCACTGGGCTCACAAGAAGGGCAGCGATCTCACACTGCTGCGCTGATTCGATGAGCGCCTTGCTTTCTTGGGAGAGGGTCCGGTGCTCGTCACCTGCCTTGTGACGTATAGCGAGGGCCGGGTCCAAAATCTCTAGAGTGGGGGACCTCAACTCAGACCACAAGAGGAAGGCATTGGCGAGACAAACGCTTCGCTTTCCTCCCCCGATCCACCAGACCAAACAACAATGAAGACAACCCTCCTCCTACTACCTAAACTCTCCCTCGCTCGACACTCAAGCTCAGGCTGTCACCAAGGGCTTTAAAGTAAAAAAAAAAATCCCTTAAACCAGGCAAACAAAAACAAATGTCACGGTAGCGCGCTTTAAAATAAAAACGTAATCACAAAATCAAAATGATAATTGCCAAAGATTGGAAACGACAACAAAAAAATTAATTGTCCAAATTTGTACTATCTGATCACGGAGCTCGTTCAGGTCGTAGAAGCTCCGGCTTAGGCCATCAGCGTTCCATTTAGCTTCCCCTTTTTGTACTTCACGTCAGTCGCGTGCTGCTGAAGAGCGAGACTACAGTGGAGGAGGCGACCGTTTTCGTGGGACATATTTTGCAACCAAGAAAGAGGGCAGTGGTCCGTTTCCACGATAAATTTAGTCCCGGCCTGGTAACAAGACAATTTCTTTACGGCCCAGACCAGGCAGGCGCACTCCTTCTATGAGGTGCTGTAAGCCTACTCGCGAACAGTCAGCTTGCGGCTGAAGTAGATAATGGGTCGTTCGTTTCCCTGCTCGTCTACCTACGACACAACTGCCCAATTCCCCTCTCACTCGCGTCACACTGCGCGACAAACGTCTGGTCATAATCAGGGGCCTTTAGCACCGGCGTTTGAACTAACGCCCTTTTCAAAGCTTGAAAGGCACATTCTTTCGCGTCGTCCCAGATCAGGTTGTGCGGCTCGTTCTTACGAAGAGAGTCGGTCAAAGTATACTGGCCACGTCTGAAACGTTATGGATATAGTGCTGGTAGTAACCAGCTAGACCAAAATATGCCCGAATATCCCTCTTTGTCGTCGGTTGTCGGAACTTCACCACGGCCGCAATTTTGACTTCGGAAGGGCACCGAAGTTCCTGGTCAATCGCGTGTCCCAAGTAGTCCCAAGCCTTTCCAAGTTGACATTTCTCAGTTTTGATCGTGAGTCCAGCCTCTCGTAACCTCATCAACACCTGTCGTAGGTGGTCGAGATGCTCTCCCCAAGTTCCCGAAAATACCGCAATATCATCCAAATATAGGAGGGCGAAGTCGCTCAGTCCAGTCAGGACACGATCCATTAGTCCCGAAAAGCAGAAAGGGGCGTTCTTTAACCTGAAGCTCAGAACGGTGGGGATAAATGTTCCCTGTGGTGAGATAAAGGCTGCATACCGACGAGCTCTTTCAGAAAGGGGCACTTGCCAATAGCCTCTTGCCAGGTCGAAAGTAGAAATGAATCTCGCCCCACTCACTATCTTTACTCTTTCTTTGATATATTGAATGGGGTAAGTCTGGTCTCGGTTAATAGCGTTAAGTTTCCGGTAATCAATACAAGGTTGGGGATCTTTACCTGGCACCTTCACGAGGATCAGAGGCGAAGTGTAATCGCTTTCGCCTCTCTCGATGACCCTGATAACGATCATTCGCTCAATTTCGAGTTTAATGATCTCCCTCTGTCGCGGAGAGACACGGTATACGGCCTTGCTTGAATCGGCTGATCGCATGTGCTCGATGTCGTGCGTTGTTAGTGTTGTCCACCCTGGCCCATCGGAGTAAACGTCCTGGAACTTTCGAGTCACTTTCTTAAACTCTGAAACCTGCCAGGATTCCAGGTCATCAGTTAATTTGGTTTTCTTTAGCAGCTGCTCGGCCGTCAGATTGGTGTCAGTACCCAGAGAGGGGATTTCTGGAGGAATCTTGGTGCGTTCAATGTTAGATTCACAGTAACCTAACGTTCACTGTACGGTTTCATGAGGTTGCAAGGATACACTTTCACAGCCCGTCTCTTATACCTCTTACTTCACCGCATAGTTGAGGTCCCATAGTTTCTGCACGACGACCGCGGGGCCCTCACACTGAACGTCGAGTTTGTTTTTCTTTGAAGCTACCAATAACATAACTCGGTCGTTCACCTGAACTGATATCGACTTGGAAGACCTATTGTAAATTGTTTTTGAGTTCTCCTGCGCCTTCTTCATAGCTTTACCGACAACGGACTTTACCTCACTTAGTCGCCGCAAGAGATTCAGAACGTACTGTACGGCGGTTGGGTCCTCGCTCTGGTCTTGTGATTCGCGTAGGAGTCGCAGAGGAGAACGCGGCATTCGTCCGTACACGAGCTCCACAGGACTGAATCCCGTGGACTCGTGAGGTGCCGAACGGAGCGCGAACATAGTGGCCGGAATACGTGCTTCCCAGTCTGTTTGGTGCTCAAAACACAAAGCTCTAAACTATTCCTTCAGCACCCCGTGCATCCTTTCTACACTGTTAGATTGTGGATGGCAAATGGAGATGTGAATTAATTTGATTCCGCACTTTTTCGGAAATGTCGTAGTTAGGGTGCTTGTGAAGACGCTCCCATTATCGCACTGAATCTCGAGGGGAAATCCAACGCGAGAAAAAATGGAAAGGAGCGCGTTTACTACGTCCGTGGAGTTCACCTCCTTGAGAGGGATGGCCTCGGGGAACTTCGTGGCGGGGCACACTGCTGCCAAGGTGATAGCGATATCCCGACTGTGTGACGGGAAGCGGGCCGACGATGTCAATTACTAGCCTCGGAAACGGCTCTGTGATGATGGGAACCAAACGCATCGGAGTCTTGTGATTGTCGGATGACTTTTCTGTACGCGCTGGCAGACATCACACGATCGCACGAACTTTTCAACATCCTTCCAGCATCCGGGCCAGTATAGTAGTATTACTGCATCAGCCTTGCCTTGGTCTTCCGGTTTCCCAAATGTCCCCACCAGCAGTTCCCGTGAGCCAGCCGGAGAAGAGTCCGGCTCAGCTTTGCCGGGGAACAAAGGAGGGTAAAGCGAAGGAAGGGCGAGGCCTTGACCAAAGCCTGTCACAGCAAAAGCTATTGAATTTTCTGACTGGAATATTCTCCCCGAACAGTATCGCACTCGAAACTATATTAGGCTGAATTTAGAGACATTTGCAACCCGAAGGAAAAATCCATCAATGTAACCCTGTTTGGCAGTCAATGTTTTCTAGTGGACCGCTGACTGTGCCTGACTGTACGTCAAGCATGTCTGATTGGCCAACAAGTTACTCTGACCGACAGTCAAACTCCAGTCAGACCCCGCTTGCCGGCTTTCTGATGGTTTCCTGGTGGCAGTCGGCCGCCGCGAAATGCCATCAGGATGTCTTGGTGGTGATTCTGACTGTAAATCGATTGTCTCTGACTGTACGTCAGAAAGCTTTGACGTGCAGACAGACGTATACGGTCAAAGGACGCAAAGTTCGTTCGGATACCACTATTTCGTCAAATCTATGAATACGAAAAGTAATCTATGCACGAGAAAACGATTTTGGGACGTGAGCCCATAAAACCGCTGACGTTAGAGATATGACACGCAACCGACCGACAACCTTGATCAGAAGCCCGCCGAAGCGCCGAACACGACACTTCGCACTTCGCTTCGCCCATAGAGGCTTCGCCGAGCTTTCATGAACGATCGCTCTCGACTCCTTTTGTTTGCCCGCTTGCTCCAACCTGTCGATCCTGCCCGGGCTCTACAACGTCTTATGTCTTAGTAGAATTTCTACTCGACAAGACCCAGCCTGTTGTGAGTTCCGACGATGTAAGGGACTTTAGCGGTGTAGTTGAAGACGACAGGGTGTACCAGGTCTACTGGGCCGGTGATGCGCGAACAAAAGGATCGTTCTACGACGCGGAAGTACTCTGCATGGCAGGTGAGTAGAACTGAAGTACGGCGAGTGATGTACGAGTGCTTTGCATAACATGCTGACGGCTTAACTGCATTTGCAGCCAAAGCATTTCGTATAAAACGGATAGTCAAATCGAGTTTCTCTAACGGGGCGTAGCATAGCGGTTAAGGTGTCCGATTTGTACGCATGTGGTCGCGGATTCGATGCGTGGTAATGCTGCTGTTTTTTTTTTTTTTTTTTCTCGAACATTTTGTTTTATCGAGGCATTTGGCGATATTTATGAGTGCGTATAGCTTTACTCTTACATAAATGCTGCCCTTGTTGATGAAATTCCCTTGGCAGTGGCAGTCAGACGTCATCTGATGCACCATCAGATGACGTCTGATGGTCCATCACGTTCCACCAAGGCTGCTGACTGGCTGTCAGTGTCCCAAATTACGTAGCTTGATGGAATTTTCAATAGGGAAGGCACTCCTCACTTGTGGTTTGCATTAGTAAAAAGGTTTATTTAATGTCACTTACTTTTTACTTGTCTTTTTTATACGTCATGTCTCTTGTTCTCTTGTATATAACATGTCCCTTGTTCGTCAGTAACACAATTGATATTCGGCAACCTTTACTGTCAACTTTTGTACCATTAGACGCCCCCCTTATGTAATTCACTCCAATGAAGTGCACTTGAGGTTTAAGAAACTGAACTGAACTCCAAGCTTCCACTGTAATTTTTACACACACCATCAAACTCGGCGTTCGCTATTCGTATAGCCAGGTACAGAACTCGTGACGTCACAGTGAGGCAAGTTCAACGTTACTAAACGCTGTCAAAGTTGCTGGCGAGGGAGTGGGGTTTGATCATCCTATATCGTTTCCGCGCGTTCTCGCGCAAACGAAATAATAGATAAAGCCCAGAGTATAAACAATTACAAGCATGGCGCCCCAACTAGGGTGCCTCAATGTCCTTCTGTTTAGGGTGATGCCACCCTTTGTAGTACCACATGCCGACAGCACGCGCTCACGGGAAAAATACAAAGAAATCGACGAAAACAAAATGTCGCCATAGCACAGTCAGCGCCACAAGCGCGTGCAGGGACACGCTCTTTCACGCGCTTCTGAACAAAAAATAAAGATAAACGTGTGTGACAAAATGGCGAGATGCCACCACCCTAAGCAGAGCGCACATGAAGGCACCCTAGCCCCAACTGGTCCCCCATGAATGCAAGCACTGCACCGTGCGCGTGAACACCGCTTTGGCAAGCTTCAAATGGCAGGGGCTTTTCCGCACGAGCAGAGAGATGGCGACGGCCAGTCGCCTTGCTGGAAAACGTCCATCGAGCTGTCCAAAAAGGGGCTCTTGGCCAGTGCTGCTTTCAGTGTTTGTGTGTGTACGGCGCGTGAATCGCTCGCTATGGGAAGAGACGAACATGCGCGTATTGGGCTGAGGAGATTGCACGTTGGGCTGAGGACTTGTAAGAGGGGTGCATAGACAATTTCAAGCATGGCGCCCCGACTGGTGCCCCATGAATGCAAGCACGTGCAGCGTGCGCGTGAACACCGCTTTGGCAAGCTTCAAATGGCAGGGGCTTTTCCGCACGAGCAGAGAGATGGCGACGGCCAGTCGCCTTGCTGGAAAACGTCCATCGAGCTGTCCAAAAAGGGGCTCTTGGCCAGTGCTGCTTTCAGTGTTTGTGTGTGTACGGCGCGTGAATCGCTCGCTATGGGAAGAGACGAACATGCGCGTATTGGGCTGAGGAGATTGCACGTTGGGCTGAGGACTTGTAAGAGGGGTGCATAGACAATTTCAAGCATGGCGCCCCGACTGGTGCCCCATGAATGCAAGCACGTGCAGCGTGCGCGTGAACACCGCTTTGGCAAGCTTCAAATGGCAGGGGCTTTTCCGCACGAGCAGAGAGATGGCGACGGCCAGTCGCCTTGCTGGAAAACGTCCATCGAGCTGTCCAAAAAGGGGCTCTTGGCCAGTGCTGCTTTCAGTGTTTGTGTGTGTACGGCGCGTGAATCGCTCGCTATGGGAAGAGACGAACATGCGCGTATTGGGCTGAGGAGATTGCACGTTGGGCTGAGGACTTGTAAGAGGGGTGCATAGACAATTTCAAGCATGGCGCCCCTACTGGTGCCCCATGAATGCAAGCACGTGCAGCGTGCGCGTGAACACCGCTTTGGCAAGCTTCAAATGGCAGGGGCTTTTCCGCACGAGCAGAGAGATGGCGACGGCCAGTCGCCTTGCTGGAAAACGTCCATCGAGCTGTCCAAAAAGGGGCTCTTGGCCAGTGCTGCTTTCAGTGTTTGTGTGTGTACGGCGCGTGAATCGCTCGCTATGGGAAGAGACGAACATGCGCGTATTGGGCTGAGGAGATTGCACGTTGGGCTGAGGACTTGTAAGAGGGGTGCATAGACAATTTCAAGCATGGCGCCCCGACTGGTGCCCCATGAATGCAAGCACGTGCAGCGTGCGCGTGAACACCGCTTTGGCAAGCTTCAAATGGCAGGGACTTGTCCGCATGAGCAGAGACATGGCGGCGGCCAATCGCCACGCTTGCAATCGTCAATGCTCACAAGTCCTCAGCCCAGCGTGCGACGAGAGGAAGTCGCCTCTTCTCCAGCGTTCGCTCTGCCGAAGTGGAAAGAGGTGGGAGGAGCCTCCACTTCACTGTTAACCTGTCACAGACCACAGTAAAGTTGTTAAAGT
The DNA here is from genome assembly GCF_016920785.2 of Ixodes scapularis. NCBI lineage: Eukaryota > Metazoa > Arthropoda > Arachnida > Ixodida > Ixodidae > Ixodes > Ixodes scapularis. The sequence continues at coordinate 50,082,620 of NW_024609857.1, read as the reverse complement.
CTTGATCGGGAAGTCACGAATGGGAATCATAAGAGGGCGCCACCGAAACATCTCGGCACCAATAGACCATTACATGTAATAACCTTCTGCCCGTTGCCATCTTTGTCCGCTAAGCTGTGGGATAGAATCTCTGAAGATGAGCAGTAGCGCCTTTTACTTCGGCGTGCCAGATGCCACGCCTGCCTCCACGGCCCAGTGACTCGGCATTCTTTTGCCTGGGGGATAGGCGCAGGAAAAGTGTATAGACGGGATCTGGCGGAGTAGGGTCTTGCGAAAGGTTAACGTGGGTGGAGCCCGCGAGCGCCGTCTGACGTATGACTGATTGCTGTCCCAGAGTTACATTTTTGTTTTTCTACTTCTTACTGCGTGGAGGAGCTACGAAATGATTCAAATAATGATTGATGACTGTTGTTTCTCCCATCGTCTTGCAGTATTTCGCGATTTCGCATCGTGAGACTAGCTGCATGCTGTGCTTTGGGGTCGCATAGAACAGGACTTGTGTTTCGTGGGGGGGACATAATTCCACGGAAGAATAATGTACAAATACGTGAATAATAAAATAAGTTTCGAAGCAAGAAAAAAAAAAAAAAAGACGCAGCAAATACGCAGGGTTTTGTGGAAAGGGGGGCGGGGGAAGGGGGTACGCTAGCATTCGCCCAGCCATCTCTTGGGAAGGAATGCCACGAAAGGTCCCCCGAAAGTTCCTCCCCCCCCCCCCCCCCCCCCTCCAATGCACTCCTCAGAAAGCTTACACTTTTGTCTTGGCGAGTTTACGTGGTCCCGGCCTTTCTCCGCAAAACCACGTCCCCCGTTTTGATTGACGAACTGCAGATGCAGCCGCAGATCCGTCGGCCCCGAACGATCGCCTCCCGGGAAAGCAAAATGGCGTTTAGATAAGCGCTCTCCCACGAACGATCCTCCAAAGGACGGCGACAGTTCAGGACCGAGCCTCGGACGGAGACCATATAACGCCCAAGGACCCACGGAGGTCTCTGCAGCTCCGCCGCGGTGGCCGACCCGCGCCGGTCGCTTCGGCGGTCTCGTAACTCATATTTTACGCTCCCATAAACCGTCGACGGGAGTCGCCTCCACTGCACTCCGTTCACCCCATAAGCCGATAGTGCAGCGAGAGCTACGCCCTCGCCGGTCCAATCAACCGCCTCCCTTTCATCACCCGCTTCAGCTTTCTGCGCCTGGGTATACGTTCAGGGGCGTCATCACGAGGCGAAATACGGTCGTACTACTGGTTCAACGAGCACGTGGTTTAAAGCACACTATCAGCTGAGCGGCGATCGGCTGCGAGCAGCGTCTGCTGCCCGCCGAAACGAGTATACCTCTCCCTGGAAGATGTCTCCGCGGACAAATTTATCGGAGCTCAACGGATTACGCCCGCGGAGCTCCCCTCGATGCGGCGGTCGGTCGGTGCACGTGGGGGCTGTAAAAAATAAAGTGGGACTGTGGTTGTAACTTCATGAGGGCTCGCATGTGCACCCGTCTTCGATAACGAGACGGGGGGTGGGGTGGCCGGCTTCGCCATAAACTGCGGGAGGAGCTCTATGACAGCGCCGCACGCCCGCCCGCTCTCCCTCGCCCACGGAGGTTGCCGGGCAGCCTCGGATCGCTTCGTGATAAATTTGTGTAACGTTCGGCGTACACTCTTGGTGTCCCTGAATAACAATAATAAAAAAGAAAATATCGGCCATTGTACTTGGCCACTAGGAGTAGCTGAGTTGAGAATAGATTTCCCTCTCAGCTTATTGGGGGTAGGGGGGGGGGGGGGGGGGGGAGGGCTTTCCTTTCTTTTAGCTATAAAAAAATGTCTGCATAGTACGTTTGTTAGGAAACGGAACGAGGTTTCTCGGACAAACATTATCAATCTGCCAGAACTTGGAGCTATCTTCTTTTTTCTTTTTCTTCTTTTTTTCTCGATATGGCAGGTTTTGTGAATAATATACTGTACTGTATGTACAATTCCCGTCGACAACTTTATGCGGTATTTTCCACGAGAACTGCGCGTGCAAAGCTTCATGAATCGGTGTTCATGCACGCACTCTCGTAACTTTGAGTGTATAGTCACAGAGAGATGTCCTCGAGTATACTATATAAACTTTTCAGCGACGTAGTGGCCGCACCGGTGACTTGGAGTGAATTTCAGCCAGCTGGCGCCATTCCAGCGACTTGTCGTCTGCTTTTATCTGACTGGCATGTCTATTGCGGCACGAATGTCGTCGAAGGTATTGCGCGTCTGCATCTTCTTCCCGTTTCGTCACCAACGCCGTTAGCTTGTGCAGGTTCCCTAAAGATAAAAGTTAGGCTAGTAAAAGGTAATTCTTAGACGTTAAGTTTGTGAGTGCTGTATTTTTGCACAGCAAACTGCTCGGCTCCCGTAAAACCCGCTTCCCCTTGGAATAAAAGTCGTGTATTGTTTCAGGCGGAATTTGACCATCGTGCCCCCTATCATCACCGGAGTCACAATACGCAAATATGCGGCATATACTGTACAGGTTAGGGCGGCTGCGATCGCCCACTTTTCCCTAAGAAGACGGCGGACGAAGGAGGCACTTATGTTGACTGAAAGTACCCCCTTAGGTAGCGAGCCTAAAACCCAACCCAACTTAAGAGTCCAGTAACGTACTTCTTCTCTCCTGTTCTTCTTCCTTTCCCTTGACCTCGACATCAGTAACGGTACTATACGTTCGCGAATGGAGCTCGTGCATGGATACCTGCTATCGTTCAGGGCGTAAATTCCTCCCTATCTTAAAATCAGAGAGCAGGGTAGATGACGTGAGTCATAGAGTCAAATAACGGTGAAATCGAATCGAGACATTTACTGTTACCGAACCCGAAGCGCATCCTTAACTGATCGAAACGAGGCGCGACACGAATCGTCGTACGAGCTATATTTTGTTCCACTAAAACTTAGCAAAAGAAGAAAAAAGAAAAAGAAGTGGGAAAACAATCTACAGCTCGCACGAGCCAATCAGAGCTAAGGTGCAAATCATGTGACAGTTCTCCACATCAAGAATGCACACCGATGGTACGTTGTCACGCGCGTCGCTCGGACGCTAGGATTGGCTCACCGATTGGCCCCGTCTTTCACCGTTTGCTAGGTACACGTTGAAACGGACTCTAAAACAACACCAACGCAAAGAAGCCGCCGAGGGGAGACGCTGGGCGCGCGCTCGTTCGTCTCCCGCAGTGGCGAAGCACCGCCGTCCATCCCCGCCGAGAAGGGCGTCACCAGCTCGGGACAGCGGGACACAGACCATTACGATTACTTGCAGGGACGTTCAAGAGGCCGTTTTCTCTGTTCGGTGGCGTCTCCGGCTCGCACCGAACAGCCGCAACGGTGAGTATAACGACCTAAGCCATAACAATACGTCAAAGTGGCTGTCCGTCCGTCGGTGCCCCCCTCCCCTCAAGACAAGCAGGGTTCTTCGGCAGAACAAGCAACCGTTGACCGTTGGTCTCCTTGCACTATACGACGAGCGGAGCAACAAGAGCGAAAGAACAGACAAGCCGCCGCCAAGGAACATTTCAGAAACGACTCGAGACTGATTTGAAAACAGGCCATAACTGTCTTCTCAGATAAGGCACCGGGGGTAAGCGGTCGGGCACTATAAACCAGGCTGGAAGGGAGCCGGGTGGACGCCTCCCCACAGCGCAATGGCTTCACGGTCGTTTTCGAGGACCACGTCGGACCCGCACAGCCGGCGACTACGCCGACGACGACGGTGCAGTGGTCGTCGCTGCTTTTTTGGGCGCCAGGCGAGCTTTGCGGGTAACCGTATTGATAAAAGCTCTTGTCGTGAGGGGTGGTAGAGGTGGTGGTAGCGGCCAGTCACTGGCTGTGTGGCCGCTTTTCGTTCCGGTGGCCCTCCGTAATGGGTTGGTTCGGATATTTACGGCTTCATTTTGGTGGCCGCCAGAGTTATGGGTTACGGTGCCCACTGGGTTAGTTACACAGGTGGGACGGTCCACAAAATACGGCTCGTTTTCTGCGCTTTTTTCTCTATTTGAGTGAGGGTTTCGCTTTTCGCGGACCAAAGAGGCGGGTTGACCTGGGCGCGGCGGATTGAACATCTTCAAAAATCAATGTCATGTGTTGCCGCCGGTTCTATGCTGCAGCTGCGATATGAGCCACCAACCGTATTTGTCGAGAAGAACGTGACTGGAGCGACAACAGGATATTGCTTGTCAGATCAGAGAACTGAAGCGGTTCTGTATTCGAGAAAAAAGAAACACTTAAATCATCTTTATTTGGCCTCCAGGATCACGAATATCGAGATTATTTTTCAAGTTGGTGCACGGAAGCTGCATAAAATAACATTTAAAGTGCCCTTAAAGCCCCTCCTTCTCGGAACGTGACGTCATATCCAGAGTTTTCGGAATCCCCGCTCTCGCGCATCTTCAGCGTCTATCAAAGCTATCTACGTGCACCCTTACTACTCTCAAAAAGGTCGGAAAACGACGTCACGACTGGTGTTAGTGGAGAGGAATGTACCTGGGAAGCATGCAATTTCGCGCGTTGTCCACACAAGGGACACGCGCTTGGCGGCCGAAGGATTTACGTATGACGTGACGACTGGTCGAAGGGTTTTCGTGCTTTTCTTGCGTTTAGTTACATCTTCGGGAAAAAACGAACGTGAAATTCAGATTCATGGGACAAAAGTACTCTAAAATTCACTTCTAACTCGTTTTTTTTTTTTTCAAGAAGTTCTTTGACTTATTTTTGGTAAACCATGTTTCAGTGTGACGTCGTTAGTTGTTTTTAAAAACTTAGAACAGACGAAAATCCTGTTTCCCGTATGGCCTCTGTGGGACGCTAACTGAGTTATACTATACCAAGGCGTCTAAACAATGATGCATGCATTTCATTTCATTTCATTTATTTACACTCAAAGACGAAGCATTACAGAGAGGAATGGTGAAGCAAAAAAAAAAAATACAACTTGAACATAAACACAGTAGGGGAATTACAAAAAATGGTTGCAAACGGCACTTTTGAAACGGTCGGTGTCAGTGATTGAAGCGATGGAGGCGGGGAGGTGGTTCCAGTCTGTGCAGGTTTTGGGAATGAACGAATGGAAGTGCAAATCGGTGCGGCTGCTTGGGACGCCAACCTTGAACTGATGGTCGCTGCGGGAAGAAATGTATGATGGTGGCAGAAAGAGAGAGTCACTGAGTAGAGATTTGAAATGATAAACCTTATGAAAGAGACAAAGACGAGATAGTTTACGACGCAATGAAAGATCCGGTAAGTTAAGATTAGATTTCATAGAAGGGACACTTGCAGTTCGAAAGTAATTTGAGAAGATGAAACGCGCGGAACGGTTTTGAATGACTTCTATTTGAAGAATAATGGAGTTAATATGAGAGTCCCAGATTGATGATGCATATTCAAGCTTTGACCTCACTAAAGATTTATAAAGTATGAGCTTCAAGTTAGTTGGGGCTAAAGAAAAATTACGCCGTAGATAACCGAGTGTGCGATTAGCGTTACTAGTGATGTAGTTGACGTGATTTTGCCATGAAAGGTTAGCAGAAATGATAATGCCGAGATATTTGTAGGACGAAACTTGCGTTAGGCGAACACCGTTAAGTAAGTAGTCGCACGGTAGGATGTGAATTGAATGACGTGCAATTCTCGTTCACTTAGATTTGGCAGGGTTAAGTTTCATTAGCCAGGTGTCACACCAAAATGAAATGTTATCGAGGTCAGACTGAAGAGCATGATGATCAGCAGGTTCCAGAATTTTGCGATAGACAACACAGTCGTCAGCAAAAAGTTTTATGGATGAAGAAATGCAGCTAGGTAAGTCGTAAATATAAATAAGAAAACGCAAGGGCCCACTGACCCCTGCGGGACACCGGACGTTACAGGACAGTGAGGGGAGTTATGATCATTGGCGGTTACATATTGCGTGTGATTAGACAAGAAGAATTCTATCCATTTAAAAATATTAGGGTCCATGTTAAGTTTACTTAATTTATAGAGGAGCACACTATGACAGACACTATCGAATGCTTTAGAAAAGTCGATGAAAATGCAGTCAACAGTGATTAAGTAATCTGCAGCAGAGAATAAGTCGTTAGTAAAGGCGAGTAGTCGAGTTTCACATGAGTAATTTTTTCTGAAGCCGTGTTGATGCATACTAAAAAAAGAATTAGTTTCGAGGAAGGACACCATATGACAGTACATGACATGTTCCATGAGTTTGCACGGTATTCGCGACTCCAGCAAAACGGACGCCATCAGGCGGGAAAACCGGGAACCAGCCGGTCCAGGTCGCTCCGCGCCCCTCCGCGTCTCTGGTCGCTTTCGCGGACACGTGTTGTCGGCGCGGTGGCGAACAATGTAATTTGACGAAGGTCCCAATATTTATTTTGCCTGAGTGTTCATTAGTGTGGTGAAGCCTCAGTAAATTGTTTCCTTCCACCACGTGTTTTCGATTTCTTGGATGGGAAGGAATCACGGAAAAACGTTTTGATTTCTTGTCTGTCTCGAATCACATTCAAAGTGACGACTACTTGGTAACTGATAAGTGGTTTCTTTATAAGGATGTAGAACAGTGGATTGAGGATGACAGACGAGGCATTTCACTGGAGGGAACACCAATGCTGCAGTCAAGTGAATGGAAAGGTTCGATAGCTGCTTTTCTTGAGTTTGGTTTTGTTCGATTTGCTTCAAGTTTGAGCCACCCACGCCGGTCGTTGCGTTGGCTATTCATCTTGGCTGCTTTTCGCCGAAAAATCCTCTGGACCACTCTGAAGGAGTTGGGCTGATTTCTCAATTATTTGATTCAGGAAAGCCTGCTCGCTGCAAATGAAGAATGAGGGAAATTATCTGTTTTCAAAAGGTGGGGGACGCGTCTCGCAACGTTAGAAGCTGTCACGGCATTATGATCTATCGCGCCTCCAATATTTCTATTGTACCCCCGTCGAATTAAGCCAGCAGCAATATACGTCTACATTCCTCAGGTTGACCGGCCACAAAAATACTCATTTTTTCCGTTCAGGATTCGAAGTCAAGTTCAATGCCGAGAGGTTCTGCGTGAATCTTCAATGAAGACTCTCTTCAGTTTGTCCGCATTCATCTCCGTGCTACTGGTTAGAACCATTTGGCTAAGTTTAACTTAGTATATCTCTGTCTGTCATATATACTTTTATTCAGCAGTTCACCTAATAGCTAATTAACTAAGGACATATTTCAAACCGAATATACTAATATCGCTTTAGTGGGACGTAGTACGTAATATAATACATAACCCGCTCGTCAAAATGACTTCTCGATTGCTACTAAAACCTGAATTGAAATACGAGTATCAGCTGCTCAGTGGGGTGCCGTCGGGTTAACATGGTCCTTGGCTCAATAAGCGCTCGCTTAATTTTCGTAATTTTCCTGCAGCCTGTATTGTCGACCGAGCAGACGACTGAAGCTGTTTCTTAAACGCGGATACGCACAAAAGACCGATTTCGCGGGCAGATAAGTCGCATGGTCGAGGCATGCGAGTTGGCTGAAAATTACTGTCGATGGGAGAATTCTGCAGTCATTGCCGCTTTCCTTAGATGAGCAAAACTGAATAGTATATTACCGTCTCTCCAGAGCCCATAGTTTCGGTTTCGAACGAAATCTCCGAAACGAAAGTTTGACATGAAAAGAACAAAAAACACTTGAAAAACAAAACTATGTTCTGCAAGTTTATGTGCACCGGCTACACTTAACCGTTTCGGTTCAAATACCTATAAAATTGGGCATTAAACAAAAGAAAATCTGCTAAATTGAACGCGCCACCTGTTCAGGCGGCACGGCCGAGCCGACGCGACCTGGACTTAGCCGCCATGTTTGTTTGGTGGTGGCGCCCCCTATAGGTCGCTGGAGTTGCAAATACTGGTTAATGAAATGGGTCTATAATTATTGGGACAATGAGTGTTACCTGATTTGTGCAGAGGAACCACCTTTCCCACCTTCCAGTCGTTCGGGAGCGTACAGGATTCTAATGATTGTGCAAAAATCTTCGACAATATTATAGATGAATACATTTCGGTGTTCTTCAAAAATTTGGAATTAATGCCATCATCACCTGGAGAAGAGGAAAGCTTCGCATTTTGAATTAATTTCATTACGCCTGCCCAGTCAATAACTATTGGATCCATCGGAATAAAATCATAAACCGGAACATCGGGAAACATACATGGCGTGCTGTTAACAAACGACGATGAGAATGCAGAGTTCGAAACAACGCAGCAGTTTTCCCTAGGAACGACCGATTCGCTATCCGCGGCAAGTTCAATTGGTTTCCTTTCACTTCCGCTCACAACGTGCCAAAACTTACGCAGATTAGTTTCCAGTAGCGATGGAAGGGTTTGATTAAAAAAAGTATGTCTGGCGAGAGGCAGTGCACGTGCGTACTCATCCTCTGCACAATGATAAGCTGCCATCTCTCTGGGATCATTGATATCTTGGCTCGTCGAAAAAGGCGCTTTTTTTTTTTTGTTTGATAACAGTTTTAATGTTGGTGTATACCAAGGTGGGGGGGGGGGGGGGGGGGGGGGACTGTGTATTTCTAATTTTACGAAGGGTTATGTAACGGCTAGTAAGCTCAGTTACTTTCGATTTAAACATACACCAATTATCTTCCAACGACTGCTCAGAAAGTGTTTGAAGAAAATCTGATAAAAATATCTCGAGTTCATTATTAATCCCGGTGTAGTCAGCCCTACTATTGTCTTAAATACCTTTGAAGCTGCACATTTGCGAGGCGAACTGTTCGGAATATTAAAGTGAATGACGGAATGATCGTTTACACCTGGAAAAACTGAAAGTGATTGTACAAGATCTGGATGGGTAGTGAATATTAGGTCAAGGACAGTGGCACTTGTCGGGGTTGTACGGGTTGGAGATTTCACGAGCTGAGTCAAGTTAAAATCCGAGCATGTAGTAAGAAAGGAATTGCACTCAAGAGAGCCGAAGCTTGCTACGGGAACAGGTGCGTCCCAGGAAACGCCAGGGAAATTAAAATCACCAAGAACAAAAATTGGCAATGACGGATACCTTACGTGTAATGTATTCAAAGCATCATATAGATCAGAAGAAAATCCAGAAGGTGAATTAGGGGGGCGATAACAAGCGCGAAAAATTACGTCCTTGTGGTTCAGACGAATGCGCACAGAAGTTAATTCTAGAGGCGAGGCAAGCGACACACCAAAAGAAACCAACTCGTCGCAAACCGCTATCAAAACGCCACCCCCCGACCGAGTTCCCCTGTCACATCTGTAGAACCGATACTTCTTTTGGCAATTTAAACTCTCACTATTATCTACTTTTGCGGATAGCCAAGTTTCCGTCAAGACCACTACATCAGCAAGACAGGAGTCAATTAAAGAAGACAAGGCGTCGCGCTCGTTGATAACGCTCCTGACGTTACAAAGCAAAAAAGAAAAATCACGTACTAAGGAGGCACTGGACATAGTAGGCGAGGGAAGATTACGATCACCACCCCTCGCCGACCACTAAAGTGATGTGGGTGCACTGGGCGTACCCTCAGACCTTGGTGATTGTCGCACCAAATTACGGGAGGGTCGTGGTCGAGAGAGCTCCGAGATCTGGGTCTAGCTCTTGGTCATAAAAATAACACTTATCGTTTACATACAACTTGTTATAAGTAAGTTTAAATGTGGAACTCCGAGTCTTTCCAAATTCGATTAGGTTCCTTCGAGCCAAGCGTGCCGCAGGACAAAAATCTTCGCTAATGCAGTTTAAATTTAGCTTGGCTCTGAGCTGCATCACCTGGTCCTTCGTTTTAAAAGACGAAAATTTGACAATCACTGGTCTACATTTGTTTGCAAAAAGCTGTCCCAATCTATGAGCACGCTCGACGTCAAATGACAGCGTGTTGGCAGTCAACTCAGCTGAACCCTTGTCGAAGCAGAGCGCTAACGCGTTTTTAACCACGTTTCAGACACAGTCAGGAAATCCGTAGAAAAGTAGATTGTTTCGCCTGGACTGATCCCCCATTTCATTCAGTCGTGAGTGCAAGGCGGCATTAACATTCCTCTGATCTCTGTTTTCCCGTCGCAATGCATCCAGTTCACTCTCCATTGTTCCCGCTTTATTCTCAACAGACGTAAGTCTTTCCCCGATATTTGTAATTTTGTCGTCGATTGTTTTTTTGGCCCTGTTTTACTTCATCAATGGAACTTTTTTACTCTGTTTGACCCGTCTCAAACCTTGGCGACTGAGAATTCAGTTCGTTCAACAGGTGAAGCATCTGCGTGAACTGGGCCAAGTGCTCTGCACTCATAGGGCCAGGATTTAGTTCAACGTCGCCACAACAAAGAAGTGACCGAAAAAGAGAAGCGGAAATCGCAACACAAGACTGCAAGTGGCGTGGGCAGGTCGGCAGCAATAAAAAACGATCGTCCGAACGGAAAGAATAGCAATTGTCAGTTTTAAAACGTACCTGAACAAAAAGAAGGAACAACTTATTAGGCATCTTGGCCGCGCCGCTGCCAACCTGCCCACTGAAGTAGTTGTCGAGATGGCACGCCTTTATACACTCGGACAGCAACGCTGATGTCCCACGACACCTGGTAGTCGAAGATGTCACTGGCCGTCGTCGAGTCACGGTAGGGTGAGGTGTACTGACTTGTCACCGCGCAACTTCTACGCGTGCAACCGATGGTACCCTCGAAGCAAAGATTAGTTGCTGTCGTATCAGTGGATTTTCCATGAGGCAGCAGCGTGATCTGAACAAAAAGAAGGAACAACTTATTAGGCATCTCGGCCGCGCCGCTGCCAACCTGCCCACTCTTATAACTTATAACTTGAAGAGCATTTTTAAAGCGAGAACTTTATCTGAGAAGTCTCCAGCCACTTTGCTTGCTCGTGTTTATTTATTTATTTTTATTTATTTATTTATTTATTTTTACTGCCAGCCGTAAGGCCAGGGCAGGAGTGGTACAAATAGCAAACATAAACAAAATGTCATAATTACATACACAAAAAAATTGAATAAAAAGAAAATTAATTACATGCATACACAAACTCCAGTTCCTTTGCGAATGACATAAAATCTTCGGAATTAACAACACGTGCGGGTAGCTTGTTCCATTTATCTATACACCGAACAAAAAAGGAGCACTTAAAACGATCTGTTGAGCACCAATATGGTTGAATATAATGATTATGTTTTGTTCTATGCTGCATAGGTTCGGGAGTTGTTATGTATTTCGAAACATCTATTCTGTAACATCCATTCAAAATCTGAAAAAAAAAGTTTCATTCTGCTTATAGCCAACCTGGTTTGAACACTGCATAGGTTTGCTCGGGACCTGAGTGCTCGGGACCTGAGTACGACAGTGCGACGTTGGTCGCACGGTCGTAAGACCAAGAGAGAGAAAAAGAGTGTCAGCAGCAGCCGTTCGTTTGACCTCACAGCGAGCGCAACTAATGGTTTTGAAAATGATCGTGTCCAGCGTGATTTTGTGTTGTCTGCGTGCAGCACAGTGTTCAGTGTCTCGGCGGCTGTCGGTCGCCACAGCTTATTTGCAGGACACAGGAAGGAACCGGGGTATATTTTATTTTTATACATTCAAGCTTATAAAAGTATTCCAATTGCGAGCGTTTTTTTTTTAAATTTGTTTATTTGATTTTACCCGCGAGCGCAGGTTCCCAGTTCTATGGGTTATGGAATGCGACACTAGCTTATTTTATTATACGTATACCCTACACTTCGGGGCTTATCAAATGACCGACGATGATTCCCGTTTTGAACAATTCGAAAATTCAGAAATTTTTCCCAGTACAACATAGACCCGAAATAAATACCGGCATACCTTCCATCGACCTGGACTCCTCCCGAACCCCATCGCGGCACCACTGTATGTGTACACGCCGCCGTCGCTTTGGCAGCTTCTGTTGCTTCAAGTCATGCCGCTTGCAGCCTCGTACTCCCCCCTCCCCCAAAATGGATCCAGAATCTGGCGCTAATCCAGTAATCGTCGGCGAGACCATGAACTCGAGAGGTCAGCTGCGCGTCTGTCGTCCCACCGGAGGAACCCTGACAGTAAGCGGATTAAAGAAGGCAAGGCCACCGGCGAGCGACGCGCCGAGACCTCCTCATCCCCGACGACGACGAGCAGCGGGCGGAGGAAACTCGCTCAACCGGGGGAATCCATCACGACCGAGGTCCGTGACAAATTCCTGCCGGAGAGGGCTTCGCTATTGAACAACGTCATAATAATGGGGCGCGAGCTCGTCGAGGGACCCGCTTTTCGCGGTTGCTTTGTGTGCCCGCGTGGAGAGCGCACGCATGCCTGAGGGGAGCGACTCAAGAAGAGCGTCTCTGAGGTCTGCCTGAACTGGATCGCGCGGACTCCTGGCAGCGGTGGTGAGCCGCCTCCCCCGGGCACCGGTTGGCGCTTACGAGTGCGTAGATTAAATCACCGCTGATGTCCCGCTAAAGACGTGACTTGCACGTCACGTCGTTTTGCACACAGCTGTGGCATTGGCGACTCCAGCAGAATTAGACGGCACCTAGTGGAGAAAACAGAAAGCTGTGGAGGCAGTTTCGCTAGCCAGCCTTCTCGAGCGAGTCAGGTATCTCCACAGCGCGTGACAAAAAGAAGCCGCGAAAGTAGGCTAAAAAATACACTCATGGTTATATGAGGAAGCTCGTGCGTTATGAGCGCAAGCTACTCCTTTACTCAAAAAAAAAAAAAAAAAAAAAAAAAAAGGTGTTTAGCGTATTATTTACGCCAGGAGGCAGTTTTTAATTATGGGACGAAACCGAAACAAACCTGTATTTATATTTTGATTTATCGGTATAAGTGTTAATTTAGGATTCTTTCATAACTCAGTATGTCTCCCGGCGTAATTATTGAGCTAAAGAACTTGTTCGCGGAAGCTTTATTTTGTGACCTACGTGTCCGATCCAGGCACTTCAAGATATTCTGGAGAGCTCAGCGTTCTTTAAAGACAGGTCTTTCATATACCTTAGAGGTGACATATAATATTGTATTTGTTGAAAAATTCAGCGCTGATATTAGTGTGTTTTTGCTGCCTTTTCTCGCTCAGATACTTGTCATGTGAAATAATAAACTGCCGGAGTTTTAATAAGTTTTCGGATAGTTAGATGATTAATGGTTTTAACATTATTCCCGGCACACGAATAACAGAATCAATCCAAATTTTACAAAAGATCGCCATGGCTGATGAGATTAAAATATGCTCAGAAGGCGTATAAATTAAGAAACGCTTTTCTCACAACATAAACACGAAGACGGAGTTCAAGTCAGACAGCAGAAGCGTGCGTGTGTGTGTGCGTGTGTGTATGTTTTAAAGCTACACGTGACGCATATAGTACATTATATTACATCCAGTGTTTGACGGTTTGTCGATCTTGATAGCAATGTCAGAGTTACTCATATGCTAAAGGGAAACAAAATGAGACCTTTCTGGAAAGTCTATTATAGTTAAATGGCGGATTTTTGTGGTCGTGGCATCTATTGGGGGCATACATTGCCGCGATTTGCATAAATGAATATAATACAATTAAGAAATTTCTTACGCAGTTTTTCAAGCTCTAATATAATTTTGTGTTCATGATCTAATTTCAAACGCGCAAACAAGTATGGCAATCAAAAGTGTGCAAACTATATCATGATGCCAATTGCTACATTTCTAATCAACAACTCAGCCTTTACGTGATATCACGTAACAACAATTATCAACTCGGAACTGTCACCGGTGTGACCACAGACCAAACCGACGATTGTCTCGTCACAGAACATGGATCAGACCAGGAGACGAAGGACAGATGCGCAGCCGACTGGAGCAACAAATGTCACCAATACGCTACTGGACGATAGCCCCGTACAGGCGACTTCAGCAACGAACACATTCGACACGTTAACTTCCGAAGAAGTCATGTCTGATTTCGAGAAAGAGTATTAAGCAGACACTCAGAATTCCTAACATTTAAAACGAAGGCGAACAGAAAACAAAAAAGAAAAAAGTCAGAAAAGGGGAAAAAAAAAAAAAAAAAAAGAGACGAAGAAACGGAACCGTGCCAAAACGACTGAACAAATAAATAGAGCCACCTTGAACAGGACTGTCAAACGACATTTTCGACGACCCAAAAAATTTGAGACACAAGGCAGACTAAACCAGGAACGAAGCACAAGACGAAGAATTTGGGTACATCGGCGCTTAACGAGGGCTATATAGAGGAAAGAAGGAAAAGAGCGTATCGAACACTTTGCGCCTTGTCGTGAACCCGTGGTTCTGATACACGGGGCTACACGATCCACTTGCAGAATCAGTGGAATGAAGAATAAAAGACTAAATGGCTAGATCATACGAGTGAATAAATCGTCCCTGAATACTACGCAAATGACAGACATGACGTGAGACAGCACGACCTAAACGACAAAGAAATAATCGCCAGGCTACCGACGCCTTCATTCGAAAAACATAGACGTCCAGAAAACGACAGTACTTGCTTGTTAATGCAATTAATACAAAGGTACAAGCGAGTTGGACAGAATAAGCGATAATAATCCCCGGAGAAGGGGAACAAAGGAGACAAAGAACAAACACAAATCTCCGAACCGGGACTTGGTGTATGGCAGGGAGCCAAGCCAGGGCAGGACCTCACCAGGAAGCACTCAGCAGGAATCGGGAAGGATTAGGGAGCAGGAAGGGTGTCTGGTAAAACTCTATTTACATACTCGCAGGTTCAGCTTGAAAGCACACTCTAGAGTCGCCTACTGCTCCCTTTATAACGTCGCATTTTCTCATATCCTCAGCGGGGACTCGCCATGGTCAATGCCTCGACCAAAGCGGTGGAGCCATTGTTCCTAAAGTCCAGGCACGGCCCGTCCCTCTCCCTCACACGCCGCCACTTCCTTCACGCACAACGATGGGCCAGATGTAGTTGGTCACGGTATCGCCAGTGAATCTCGGGTGGTCAACGGCGCCGGCCAAGTCCGGACTGTTGAATGAAGTCTGAATGGAAAAAGTGAGATAATTCCACCTAAGTGCTGGCGTCTCGGCTTCCGTGTGGTAGGGAAGTAATCCCATAAACGCTCCTCACTGGGAAAAGGGTGCGAAGGACGCTCCTTTGTCCAGGAGCGTCCCAATGCTGTCGGGGCGCCGTGCGTCGCGGCCAGACAGAAGCATCAGGAGAGCTGCCGGTTGGTAACGGTGTCTCGTGTTGACACTGGCATCGTTCAACTTCGGACCGAAGCATGGAGTCGCCTGGTAACTCAAGGCAATCCTTCGTTGAATGTCACGTCGTCCCTTTGTATGAGGGCACGTTGGCGACCCCGTGACGCCTTTCGCTTTACTTCCGGGCAAAGCTCACCGGAACTACCCGGCCGGCAACGCTCAAGGCTGTGCACCTGTGGCGGTCGGACTGGACGGGCGAAAATTGTCCCCCAGGGCCTTTCACAACACCGCCAGTGAATATTCTCCATAGACCTTTCCAAAAAAGAGCTCCTGGCCAGTTCCATTTTCAGTGGTCGTGCGTATGGCACGTGATTTGCTTGCTTTCCGAAGCGGCGACGAACATGCGCGTGCTGGGCCGAGGAAATCGCACGCTGGACTGAGGAGTTGTATATATAGTCGAGCCCCACCCCTGCCCGTTTCGATCTGGATGAGCATCGTACCGGCACGGCCACTCGGTACCGGCGTGCGGTCGTGTATTACTACTGCGTGATGCACGTTAAAGACCCCAGGCTAGCGGCTGTACCCGACTGGCTAAATTTCTCATCTACAGCTGGGAGACTCGTCGCCCCCGTGAGGCAGACCAAGTTCTAGGCTGTATAAACACACACACAACCCAATGTTTTTGTATATATAGACCATTTGTTATATTACCCAAGCATCAAGGAGAATGCAGGGATTGGTGTTCCACGCGCCACACGCATGCCTTCCCCGTATAAAAGATTCGAAGTAAATAACCAAAATACAGCGTTGACGAACGCGCGTGCAATATACAATTTGTTTTGGGTGTTTGCTTTAGAAAATTTACCTATGCTGAGGCCAGCACGTGCGGCACGTGGAACAGCAATCCCTGCATTCTCTTTGATGCTTGGGTAATATAGCAATAGGTCTATTGGGATGGTTTATAGACGTTTCCATTGTTTCCAACAATCACAGTCCACACGTGCTAAATTACTGTCCAGCCAGCGCTCGCTCGCAATTGCGGCCAGCCAGAAAGCGCGTGTGCATAACACACAAACACAGCAATCAATGCGCCCTCATATGCTTTTTATAGATAGCTTTATACATGACTGTGATCGGAGCTGCGCTACAATGTACGTGTCCGCCAAGACATGTTACTGAGCCCGGACTCTCATGTCCGTCCACAATCCACTAGAGGCTAAAGCACTCCTTTAAAAAAAACGAGATAGAGGTTACTTCTAGTGTAGTTTTATCCCGTGAACCTGAATATCACGTTCCTTTTCCACGAAGATGTAACTAAACGCGAGAAAACACCGAAAAAACTCCGACCAGTCGTTACGTCGTACCGGGATCCTCAGGCCGCTAAGCGCGTGTCACTGGTGTGGGTAGCGCGTGCAATTGCAAGCATGTAAGGTATGCACGTTTCCACTGTTTAGAAATACCACAGTCCACACTTGCTGAATTACAACCCAGCCAGCGTTTGCTCGCAATGGCGGGCAGCCAGAACGTGCGCATGCGTACACACAAACACAGCAAGGAACGCGCCCTCATACGCTTTAATCGTTCACTTTAATGAAAAGGTGTGTCGACCGATACCGTTTTCTATACTCACAAAGACTGGCAGTTCGACGACACGACAGAGCCATGGAGTGCCCGGTCGCAGATTTGGAGCGCGAGGATCTGGTAGCACAGAGCGAGCATTTCTCGGGGAACCTGGTCGTCAGCGCACAGCTTTTGCAGCGGCCAGGACCCAAAGCATGGCTTTCAATCCCGACGAGAAAAGAAGTGGTAGCGCGAGGAACGCGAGGACTACGAACAGACATTTTGTCGCTCAAGAGAAGTGTGTTTCGGTGACTCGCCGCAGCGGGGCACCCGCCACGTGGCTCTCCTCTTATCCGTTGTCTGCCGCTCTACCTTTTCAATTTCGGCGGTCGCTTCTCGTGGCGATCTGCCAGGCTTTGTCATTATAGCGGAGGCTAGGGTATAGACCTCTCCAAAATAGGGTTCCCCAGTTTCATTTTCAGTGTTCCTCTGTACGGAGCGTGATTTTCTCGCTTTTCGAAGCGAGGAACATTCGTGTGCTGGGCTGGGGAGATCGCACGCTGGGCTCAGGACTTGTAAATATTGGAATAGTGTATAGATGATTGGAAGCAGGGCAACCGGACGCCGCCATGTCTCTGCTCGTGTTTTTAAGCCAGCGCAGTTGTAAGCTTGCCAAAGCTATAGGTTCACCCGCACGCTGCACGTGTTTGCACTTATGGGGCACCAGTCGGGGCTGCCATGCTTGCAACTGTCTATACACCAGTCGTGACGTCTCTATTTATTTATTTATTTATTTTTACCTTTTACGAAAATAGCGAGATTGGGGGTGCATAGCTTTGATAGGCGCTGAAGGTACACGAGAGCGGAGGTTCCGAAAACTCCCGATATGACGTCATGCTCCGGGAAGGTGGTGCTTCAGCGGTACTTTGAAATCGAATTTTCTGCAGCTTCGGTATACCAGATTGAAGAATCATCTTGATATTCGTGATCCTGGAGGCCAAATGAAGATGATTTGAGTACTTTTTTCTTCTCAAATACAGAACCGCTTCAGTTTCCTTTTAAGTCGCAGCCGCGTAGCTCATACATCTCACCAAAGCCACGGTCTGCACGGATGAAGACAGACACGCTTCAAGTACATTCAAAGCATGTTTGTTCATGAATGATTCGGGCATGCCTGCGGACAGTTTTTGTATGACTAATGTGACAGGGAGGTCATAAAAGAAACAGACACACCCTAGACAGTGTCTTCGGACCGTCTTTTGTGTGATGTTTCGGTAGTGTGACCCGGGCTTTAAACGCGTTCAATTATCGTTACCCGGGATGATTCCCGTGACTACGTCAGTCATCATGGCGGAATAAAGGCTAAGATACGTAGTTATTCTAACGTTAAAACTGTACCGCGACAAAGAAGCTTCTGGTTCATTGGCCTTCGAGTATAATTGTGTTCCTTTTGTGTGAGTTTGTCTGTGTGCAGTGTCTATCAGTCAAACTCTATTATTTGTACGCCCTATTTAAAAGCGTTGTTCAAACTCCATTGTGCCAACAAATCAAACCAATAATGCTTAAAAAAACGAATTAAAAATAGTACTCGGTGCAGTCGATCTGGATTTTGGTGTCGTTTTCATGTCTCCAGAGCAGTCCAAAGTGGCCGCCAAAGCCACCTTCCTAGGGCGACCCCTGATCCGCACAGATCACGTCTACTCCGCGGTGCAGAAGCCTCGGGAGCAGCAAGACTCAAGCGGCGCGTGGCACTTGAAAGTCCGCCGACAGATATATACTCGGGGAAAGTGGCGAGACAGGGATCTTAAGAGGGGCCACACGAACTGGACAAGCGGAAGAAATGGATAACCGAGGCGGAATCGAATGACTGGGGAAATTAGAAATAAAACGAAGGAAAAACGAAGAAGCAGAAGGTTTTCGCGGCGATGATTCATGATCCCCGTGTAGAGTGCCTGACCAGACGTGGTGCACTTCAGCGGTTAAGGCACGCAACGTAAGCTTGAAGGCTTGGCCATCAAAAATAAAAGAGAACCAATGTGGCGGGTGGGAAGGGTAGTTAAACATATGCTGCTGCCATCATTATTTACGCGAGCTCCGTATCTGCCTCATGCTTCTAATGCGTCGCATCTCTTTTGATTTTTTTTTTTTCGCATGACGCAGCAATTCTATAATTGGCTCTGCAGCCCTGCAAGATGTTTTTTTTATATATTTTTTTCTTCAAGTGCTTGCTGTGTTAGGTGCTTATGGGTTACGCTGGAGAGTAAAACGCGGTTGGCCTAGCTATATATTATACTTGCGATTGATCCGTGGTTACCGACTTCGGCTACCTTCACGTTTGGTTCGAAGTTCGAACTGAATTTGTAAGTGTAAAGGACTGTCGTCTCTAACTCAAACTTGGACAAAAGCGAGAAAACTGGGATCAGTAAAGACGATTGATATGAGTCCCCGACAACGCCGTATACCACAACAGAAGCAAACCAGAGTCGAAAAATCATTCGCGTTGCACATCAAAAACACGGCACCGGCGACAACTCGAACCAAACCGACCCTTTTAGCAACAACTTCGACAAATCGTCCCTCCCGATGGCGAACACGAATGAGCACGAGGCATGCACGTGAACGTACAGGTTACTGAAAAGTAACCAAGACCACTATTCGCTACTCACTCTTAGCAAGTACGTTGTTCAAACGAGTAACATACTTACATATTAAAGAAGTCATAAGCCGATATCGGGTTGGAATGCTCATGACTTTGCAGAGGTAGACTGGCCGTTGTCTGGCTCAAGTATACTCGCACAGACAGCCCCTGATTCAGAAGCTTCTTTGCCGAGGTGAAATTTCGAGGATAAAAGGGGACTATTTTTTTTTTTTTTTAGTCTTGCTTTCGCAAAGCTTGATGACGTAATTGTGGGATCGAAACCACCCGCCTGACGACAGTTCATCGCGGCTCATGGATTGGACACGAAAGCTGGTGCATGAGTATTCTACTTCGGCTCGTAACAACCAATGTCTCGGCGGACACAAGGGTAGTTACTCATGTCCAACCACTACGGTAATGAGAATAGCCACACTCTAACAATGCCTGTAGTCCAGCACGCGTTTTATACTTTGCTAACCCCAGCGCGTGGCTATGATTAACGTTGATGGCATAGGAATTGGATAAGCACCAGGCCACGTGGCCGCTTGTTCTGGCTTCAGTCAGTCAGTCAGTACAACCTCATTAGAGTTAAGTTTAAACGATGCTCATATTTCTCGAAACCTTTTTTTCTTTTTTTTTTTTTTGGCCACTACTGTTGTTTAGAAAGGAAAACTACGGAAAGTTTGTCCAGTTATTAACGTTTGGGAGTTATTCTATTTATCGAAAGTAGAAAAATCGGTTCATGACCTTTTTAAAGACAATACTCGCGAGTCGCAACAGTCTCAATAGAGAGACCTTGCCTTATGCTAAACTGGTGTCGGGACCAAGTGGTTGCCCGGGACTTGGAGTGCGGCAGGAAAAGGAGCCAGGGCAGGACCTCATCAAGAGGCAGGA
Source organism: Ixodes scapularis (assembly GCF_016920785.2). Classification (NCBI taxonomy): domain Eukaryota; kingdom Metazoa; phylum Arthropoda; class Arachnida; order Ixodida; family Ixodidae; genus Ixodes; species Ixodes scapularis. The sequence goes on along the minus strand of NW_024609857.1, from coordinate 50,062,356 downwards.
ATCGGGAAGAACCAGGGAATAGGAGAGGTGTCTGGTAAAGCTCTGTTTATTTACATATTGGCAGGTTCAACTTAAGAGCACACCCTAGCAGTCGCCTGCAGCCCCTTTTATAACGTCGCCTTTCCTCATATCCCCTGCGGGGAATCGCCATGGTCAATGCCTCGACAAAAGCGGTCGAGCCATTGTTCCTAATGTCCAGGCACGCCCTTCCCCTATTGCTCACACACCGCCACTCGCGTCATACATAACGATTGGTCAGACGTCCTTGGTCACGGTGTCGCCGGTCAATCTAGGGTGGTCAACGTGCCATCGAAGCCCGGACTGTAGAACGAAATCTGGATGGAAGAATAGAGATAATTCTCCCTCAGTGCAGGTCTCTCGGCTTCCTTGCGGTTTGGAAGTAACCCCGTATGCTGTCGGGGCGCCGTGCGTCGCGGCCAGACAGAAGCAGCAGGAGAGGTGTGGTTGGTAACGTCTCGTGTCGACGCTGGCGTCGGTCAACTTCGAATCGAAGAGTAGAGTCGTCTGGTAACTCATGGTAATCCGTTGAATGTCACGTCGTCCCTTTGTACGGGGGCAGATTGGCGACTCCATGGCGCTTCTCGCTTCGCTTCCGGGCCAAGCTCACCCGAACCACTCGGCGACGACGCTCAAGACCGTGCACCTGTGGCGGTTGGACGACACGGGTTACTTTTAATGCGAAAGCATTAACTGTCCCATGGAGCGTGCCGACGTCATTAGCTTTGAAGCCGCGCCAAACGGCACCTAATATATTTTCTCCAAGTGAAGCCAGCTCCCAGCTATGAAACCAGGGGAAATCCTAGCCAGGGGAAATCCTAACCAGGGAAAATCCTAGCCCCGTTCCCAAAGGAGCGAAGTAATGGGGAGGAGGACAGACCGTGACGCCCCAAGCGGTTAACTTAACAACTACACGGATGGGGACAACAAATACAATGACGCAGCGCTCGGCCGACATAACCGAACGCGGCGTCAGCGTTCGGCTGGAGTTCGAGCTCTCCGGCGAGGGGGAGGAGGGGCTCTTTTGTTTCCACTAGGGCCTGCATGAACAATGCAACATGCACGATCCCAGCTGAGCACAAAAGCCCAAGTGGGTCAAGCTCGCATTCTCTGAGGATAGATCCGGCACTTAACGTCGCTTCGTCGATTGTTAGTATTTTTTACATTAAACTGTGACCCGCGCTCTATTGTAGAAGATGACATGCCCATGCCCATAAGGCCTGTCGGCATGTGCACAGGCCTTGTGTTGAGTAAACACCAAGCGTGGGGAAAACAAACGGGTCAGAGCGCCCCCTATAGCTCGATCTCCTGCCCAAAAGCTGATGGATTTCGGCTTCGGTCCCATTGGCTGGCGCGCGTCGACGAGGCTTCCATTGACCGCTGCGCGTCAGTTTCAAGGACCGCCACCTCATGGCGCTGCGTGTCCGTCAACGCGCCGATAACACGAAACGTCCAAGGTCAGAGCGGCGAGGAGGGGGCGCGCTCTGCCTTCGACGCAAATACGCTGCAGACGAAATAAGGGAGCGGAAGAATGACGTGCATGCTTTGGCATTCACGACTCATAAGAAGTGCTTAGGTGAACCTCGAGCCTTTTTTATTTAGATTTCTGATTGAAGCGACCAATTGCTAGCATAAAGCTAAAAAAGAAAACAAAAATTGTTGAAATGTTAAACTGAACAAGCGTCGTTGCTAATGCCCGTTCTCAGGCCTCAAAAGAGGCCATACCGTCCAGAATGCCTATATTCGTCTGCACTTTCTGGCGCCTCGACTTTGTTATATGCAAATGAAAGACGATTTGGGGTTGAGAATAAAGTTGGTATCTCGAACGTGTTCGGTAAACAAAACAAAATAAATTGTTAATCGGTTGAAAATAACCCAAGATAAGCTCCACGTTCCTGTTCCCTCAATCACACTCACTTACACACACACACACACACACAAACAAACAATAAAAAAAGAACAACGAACTCGTTACTTGACTGCCGAAAAAAAGAACGTCAAAGAGTTACAAGAAACGCGTTAGTCGTAAGCTGTACACGTATCCGATTCTGACAGCTCGCTCAGTTTCGGACACCCCGAAAGCCGTCCCCTCCCCGCGTCATCAGGAGCGTCCAGCAGCGCGCATCGAACGAGAGCTCCATCAAAAAACGCCGACCGAGGTGTGCGCGCAGCCAAACCCAGGGCGTCTTGGGGATCCGCCCCGGGGCCAGTCTAATTAGAGGCACGGGCTCCTCGGGTTACCCGCGTCGTCGGCATCGGCCAGCATCGAATAGCCCCCCTTCAGCAGCAGCAACCATACTTCGTTTCCCCATAGGCTTGGCAAACGGCGAAGGCTACGGTCCCCGTGAGCCAATCAGCGCGACGGAGGGGGGCAAGCACGTGGAAACAGCGCAACCTAAGCAGTTGGACAAGGGAACTAGGACCCTTCCCCTTACCCGAACCCTCTGTTGCGTGTCGCAGGTGTCGCTATTGTCCTTCTCAGTCACTCAAAATTCGTACAAGAGCGGCTTTCCTCTCTCTCTCGCTCTTGGCTTCTACAGCACTGCGTGGTGCCAGGATAGAGTATAGTCACGTGTCTACGTTCAGCCCGCTGATTGGCTCACCGGGACCGTAGGCTTTGCCAAGTCACAGCGAGACAGAGTACAGCGTCTGGGCGAGGAGACGAAGAAAGCAGCGGCGAGGCAGCGGCCCATCCCAGCTTACGGTCGTTGTCGCGCGGCAGACGCGCCCACGTGCACATCCGGCTGCCCGGCCTCGCCTAGGTGCGCTGCTCGGCTGCCGGCCGACGCCGATGCCCTGCGCGTACATAAACACACGCCCCGACGAGGAAAGCGGCCTGATATATCTCTCCCCGCGAGGGGTCCGCGGCTGCCCCGCTGGGCCCGATACAGCGCAGGCCGCGTGCCGCCCGTGCGCGCGCGCCTCTGCTCCGTGCATGTCCCGCACCGGTGTATCGCCGCTGCTGCTGAGGCGAGCGAGCGCGCGGCGCTGCGCTGCGCTGCGCTGGAGGGGCCAGCGTTGCGAAGATGGGCTTCTTTGGTGTGTCTGTGTGTTTGTGTGTGTGTGTGGGTGGGGGGGGGGGGGGGGGTGAGTTCTGTGTGGTGCTTTGGGAAGTTGTGGACAACAGAAGAGAAAAAGAGGGCCCTTGGTTGGGCTGATGTCTGTACTCCGTTTCACCTTAAGATCAACCGCAAGGAGGTTGCGAGTCGTCGAAGAAGCCAATACAGTCAATGCGTCATGAGTGTCACGTGACCTTTGATTCGGGCGTGGTGAGGCACGGGGAACGTAGTCACGATGTAGGTTCCCAGCGCTGAATTGGCTGGGATGGCTGCAGCAGCGTCCACCGAGGTCGATTGTAAGGTGAACCGGACTGAGAGGTTTGGATTGCTCTGCTCTGCTGGGGGGTTTGAGAAGACGTGGCGGAGTTGTTGTTGGAGGCTGCCTCTTCTAACCTCGTTGGGTGATGAAGTTGATAGAGGCTTAGCATTTTAGGGTTTTTCGTGCCCACCCGTGTTTCGTTCTGTTCTGATGGGAATGGTGATTTTCGGGATGATAATTATCATGGGTTTGACGGCGCAACAGGAACGATGACCGTACTACGATAAGATATATGAGAGGAAGGTAGGATGTGCATGCTCGCGCTATTAACACGACGTCGAATCCTCGCAACACGACGCGAGCAACGCCTAATTTCTAATCACGGTGTTAAAAACCCGCGACTGTGGTGTGGTGAGAAGTCGGAAACTTGAAGCCGAAGAAAGAGGCACGGGAGAAGCGTCTAAAAAATTGAGACGCCTTCTCAAATTGAGACGCCTTCTCCTGTGCTTACTTGTCTTACTTCAGGTTTTAAACATCATGCCTATAACTATCATTAGCCCGCCTGCACATTCATTGTCTTTTCGCAGAATTTCTGTTGATTTTCACAGGTGTGTTAAATCTGGGAGTGTCAGGACTTTCCAAATGACGTAACCAATCCAGCGCCACAGTTGTAGGACCTTTTGTTTTCTTCCGCTTCCTCCGCGTAAAATTCGTCCCGCGGAAAAAGTGACCCGAGGCTGCTCTTGCCGATTCCTCCATTTCACCGCGCTACAGTATACTGTAGCGCGGTGAAATGGAGGAATTGGCAAGGCTTTCCTGCATTCAGCGGAAGCTACACGAGTTCCATTAAAAATATAAACTCAAAGTGCTGCTTTTTTTTTTTCTTGTTGGCGTTTGTATGCACTATTTATCTTTACTAAGACGTGACACGTTTGCCAGAATGGTTTTGAGGCGCGGCCCTTGGCAAACGTTACCATCCAACTTATAAATATAGAATTGGGACTTTACGTTGCAAAGCAAGTAATGCCTCGAGCGAGGCCCCAATATACTCCTCTATAAGAATAAACCATGGCGTAAGATTCGAAACTTCAAAGACCCCAAAAGAAACCCCAACACCGCACTGAGGTGATCTATGCGTTGAAGTGCCGAAATTTTCGGGCTTTTCTCAAGCTAGTCGGTTCATCCTGTTAATATGGGGAGCTGCACGTAAACCTGGACAGCTGAAGAAGAGTGGGCAAGGATAGCGGTGTCCTTGTGGTCTCGTTTACCTTCGTGTTCCGTAAAATAGAACTTCAGCTGTCCACATTGACACCGGTGTATCGTCGGCGTTTCCTTAACCTCCGCCGCATTCCGACTGCTCACTTTCGGTTTCAGACAGTCGAAAATGAGAAGCGCGATCTCTTCCACGACCTCTCCGTCCTAGAGACTCCGTGATGCTGGGGGGAGGGGGGACACGACCTTTCACCGATCGTGACGCTGCCACCGTGCCGGAGTCTCTGCCGCTGCGCAACCTTTCAATGCCGCAGACGACAGAAACGACGCCAGTCGAGTGCCCAGGCAGGACCCGCCCTGAGCAGCCTGGGCGACCCCTGCTCAGTAGAAGTTGCCAAAGAGCAAATGGCCGCCGCCGCTGGTCTGCAGAGGTCAGCGGTCGCCCATTTCGCTTCCACAGAGAGCCTAGACTATAAGAGAGAAAGCAATTGAAACCACGGAGAGGGGTTTGCAAATTGATGGCGGATGCATCCTGCGCAGATTTGTCGTAAGAGCGCACGCGTTGCGTTGTTGCGTTGCGAGGAAGAAAGCGAGCGTAGAGGCGGCGCTTGCAGACGATTGACGCTCGCGTCACCTCCTCTCAGCTCGCATTGCAAACGAGTAACCACGTGACTCGGACCGAGCAGTTTGAAATACTCCGACCTCTCGGCACACTGCGCTCTCAGCTCGACCGGTGGGCCCCCCTTTGTGTCGTAAGAGCGCGCGTGGCATGCGGCTGACCGGCACACGCCTTCTTCGACTGGGCCGTGCCCCGCCAAATGGCCCTGCCCTCCCCTTTCTTCCTTCCGTCCCAAACAGGGGCTTTGTCGTCTTCGCCACGCGCCTGTGTGCTCGGTGGCGCAGCACCGCGACGACCACTTGTGGCTCCGGCGCACGGTTGTGTCCATCCGCCTTGTCTGGCTGGGAGGAGGCACGAGCGTTGAATACGAGTCACGCGTCGCTCACGAGTCACGTTCGGCGACTGCTTCCTTTTATTGTGGTCCCGCGCGCCTTGAGACGCTAATCGTGCGCGTGTGGCGCGTCCACCTCAGGGCTCTCTGGTCGGCTGAAGACGGCTCGCGAGGGCTTTCGCTCCCGCTGATGGTGCTCCTGAACTTGCGACGGCACAGCTTCCTGTCATTCTTTCTCATTCATTTATGAACCTTATAACAACAGATAAGAACAATATAAGATTATATAAGAAGCGATAAAGGCCCGTTCGCACACTTGCGACCGAGTAGGACCGCCTGAGACACGACCGCTTTTTGAGCCTCTTGCTGCGTAGGACCTTCTTCGCAGCAGCGCATCCGGTCCAAGAGGCTTAAAAACCGGTCTTTTCTCAGCCGGTCCTACTTGGTCTCAAGTGTGTGAACGCGCCTTAAGAAACTTCTTATCAGTTTTTTATAACTTGTTGCACTGGGGTTGCGTGTATGCTTCTTATATGTTCATACAGAATCTTAATTTATCGTGTGCGTTTATGCGGAGCGAAAGTTCGTGTGCTTCAAGACGCAAAGCCTTTGTTGGCTGATTGAAAAAAAAAAAAATAGTGGGTAGACCTGAAGGCATCTAGCGTTTAGGTCTACCCACTATCCTTTCAATCAAACCCAACAAGAGCTCGGCGTTGTACTGACGTCACCGCAACTCTTGGGCAAGGAGACCACTTGCTCCCCCCATTGGACCAAGAAATGTTTTATACATATAACATTTTTCGCTAAAGTTATGTTGTTTTTTTTTGTTTTTTTTTGAAAGACTCGCGTATTTATATTTCTAAAACTCGAGCAATCCGGTGAAGCTCTCCCAAAAGGCAATAGAGCTACTCTGTGTCTTTATGCGTAGTAGGTATGCCTTAAAGTTCCGAAAATTATTCACCCGTATAATCACAACTGCACACTCAAAGTTGCCACATGCCTACGGTGCTGTGACGCGTTTAAAACACCAATCATTAATCCTCACTCATTTAGCTGAACCAATCGGAAGAGTATGTCGCCTTTCTGAATGGTTGATCTGATTGGAGAAATGCTATTTGCCTCGAGATTCGATCGACACGGCTCATGTGGTGAAAAGCGGAACGACGCTTTGTTTTTACACTAACTTGGAGCAAAACGAATGCTACGCACGTGAGGTCAAAGCCATGCCAATGCAGCGCTCGGGCACTGGAATCAACTGCTAAGAGCTCATGTACTGTGCCTTTGCCCGTGCTTTGTGCCGTTAAAGGCTGGACTTCATGGGGCGAGTATGCTGCGAAAAAGCGACGAATCTTGCCCGGCGGCTGTTTCTCTGCACGTGGAATCAGCACAGCGGCTGCTACTTAGCGCACAAAGCGAGCGTGCCGCCGGGCGACGTTCGTCAGTCATTCGTCCCATAATTCGCTCCATGGAGCGAGCGAAGAATTCTTCTGTCTATCTATGCTGGAACGCAAACTGAATGATGTATTATAGATAACTGCATCGGGCACTGATTGGCTCTTCTCTCGGGTCACGTGACATGACGTTGAAATGTAGTTTTTCCCTATGCACTTCGAGCTATGCTCGTAAAATGATGCAGTTGGTGGGGACATCAAAATGTCGTCACGATTCACTTTGACGACGCAGTTAACTGAGTGGTCGATGCGAAGCCGAAGATCAATCTGCATCGTAAAAAATGGCGACCCTAACATATGCATCTCTACTGTTCGGTTCGCCAGCGGATCGAGTTTTTAGAGATCATCGGGATGCTTTCGAGACGAGCGATGTGAGGTTTGTGGGCGAATACCGGCTGGCCAAAGGGGTGGCTCGCTGGCTGCGTGAACAGCTTCGCGGAAAGCTCCAGCGTTGTCTTTTAGGGCCCCGTGTGCTGACGGTCGAACAACTAGTCCTCGCAGCTCTACGCTTTTACGCCGCTGGCGTAAAAGCGTAGGAAGCACCAGGGAACCGTCGGGAGCGACGAAAACATTGGTGTTCTCCAGTGCTCTGTGAGTCGCGTACGTGGTGATGTCACCAACGCTATCATCGATTGTCTCGGATCGAAGTGGCTGTGTTTCCAACAAACTCAAGCACAGAAGGCGCTCACAAAAAGGAAGTTCTTCGAGCGATGCAAGTTCAGCGGCTTTATCGATAAATATTCTAAATACTCTTACATGATTTAACATGAGTGTGTTTTCATTTGAGTGCACCCCATATAAGCGATTTGGCTGAGCGAAAAGCGAAGCAAGCAACGGTAGCAGGCTTAAGTTGAGCTAGTTCGTTCATATTTCCGGTAGAGAGAGATATATATATGCTTTATTTTAAAGCAACTACTTCAGGTCAGGCCAGCTGAACTAGAATAAACATACACATAACGAAAAGACCATACACACCGTGGGACTAACAACTGATTTTCTTCTTCCCCCTCTTCTACGACGAACCCAACTTGAGGGAGATATTCTTTTTTATTCTTTTTTGCTTCCTACTTTACCGCAAATTTAACCCCCGAACCCCGAAGGAACATTTCTTCTTTCTCGTGCAGCACGAGAGAAGTTGCACTAACACAGTCAAACATAGTCAAAAAGTAAAATTGGTCGTTAGTTGTTTATACAGCAGGAGGTTAGTCTGCTTGAACATGGCGACATTGTTACCCACTGTAGAAAAGCAATTTAGCCAGTGCAGTACGACTGCTAGCCCGGGTTCTTTAACGTGCATCGCGCAATACACGACCGCACGCCGGTACGATGCTCATCCAGCAGATCGAAACGGGCAGGAACGGGGATTGAACCCACGATCCCGGGGTTCTGCAGCGCGAGCTTTCGCTCCACGTGCTCCGAGCTTGTGTGCGCTAGCCTACTCGGCGATTCTCCGAAATTCCCTGTAGGGAAAAAAAGAGCGATGTAGTTTCAACTCAATCGCCACTGTTCGGCGACGTCACCGGACACGTCACGGTGCAGTTCTCTTCCGATGTAGTTGGTTGGCGATGGAGATTAGGCTCCTTCCACGGGTGACGTCACGATGCAGTTTCTCCACCGCATTTTCCAGCATAGACAGACAGAACTGCGCTTTCGCGCTCTAGCCTTTGCCAGGAAGCACCGAAATCAACTGATGATGCGAAGCATGTTCTTCGGCGCCCCACTAGATGGCGCTGTGCATTTCGCATACGGTCTATAACCAGGCCAAAATTTAAAAGAAAACAAAATGTTTTTATGTCCCCCCTTCTTTCTATACTTCCTTTCGCGATTCGCAACGGTCAAAGTCCGTGCGCTCCTCAGCACGGAGATACAAAGACAAAACCAAAGCCACAAGCAACATTGTCGGGATCACCGCCACAAAACCGATCAGACCGATCAGGGACCTTCGCGCAAATCTTGTCCCCCACCCCCATCCACACGCGAGTTCGCAGATGTGACGCGCCCTTCAAAGTGCCGTGGCGTGCGCGGCCCTTTGGCGCGACACCTGTCGCTCATACTCGTCGCAGTCACACAACCACAACAGCCCAAGCCAGTCACTGCGCACAGAAGCTGCCGCCTGCCCTCTGTTAAAAACAGTAAAAAAACAGCGAGACCTAACCTTCTGGCGTGCCCCATTAACCGAGCTTGTGATGCCGCATCCCGCAGACCGGTCAAGAAGTGTGATCGATGCGGTCGCGGCGGCGGGACAGCAAGCTGTGGGCATCCACACGGCTTGCGCGCTATGGCCACGAGCGAAGTGAGCGGACACGTCTGGCGCTCGCGCCGCACCAAGATGCACGCTGGCGTCCCCCCGTTGGTTTCCAGGGCGCGGTTTGGAAGAATTCGGACGGCCTGCCATCCCTGGGCAGCAGCGTCTCCCCCTGCAACGACGGCCGTGCTCCGGGGCGCGCGCCTCGCCCGCCTCGCCTTCGGGGAGCGGTGCGGACCATCGCCGCTTCCACCGGCGGGCACACGTCCCGGAACAGGCCACACCAACCGGGAGTGTGCCCTCCGCTTCGGCATGGCCTGGCGGAGGGACGAAAGCTACTGAACCCCGGGAGCCACTTGCAGCGATGTAGCGAAGCACGTGACAGCTCTCCAGAGAACGATCGTATACCTTGTCCCGTCGCTCCCTCTGGCACTCTGAATGGCTCGCCGGGGTTCTTTATCTCTCACTCTTATCCAAGGTATGTTGAGAAACGCAGGATAGGCGGTCGCTGGCTGTTTTTTTTTTTCTTTCTCTCGTTTGCGGTGTCAGCGCGGTGGCAGCGACGTGCACGTGCGCCGGACCTGGGGACCGACCCAGGGGGGTGGGAGGGCGTGGTCGGACGTGCAGCAGCGCACCTGTGCGTCTGCGACCCGTGGGGCGGCCATCGAACGTTTCGGCCTTTTGTCTCGGCGGCGGTGTCTGTCCGTTTCGGCGTCTTCAGGGGTGGTCCGTCCGATTTCACGGTCCGATGCCTTTACGTCGTCGTCGTCCATGTTGTCGCGCTCTTGTGCTTCACCGGGGATGAAGAGTTCCAGTGTTTCTGCTCTACTCTTTCTATCTCTCTCCCTTCCTCGGATTCTTTTGCTCTTGCTCTCAGACCTTGCACTGAAGGACAGAGTTGCAATTAGTTTCAATACGGGTGACTAAATACTTCCTAAGCATTTAGTAATGTGTAGGAAGTATCTCTAAAGGGCTATGCTTTGCTTCGTTCTTAGTGCACAACGCTGTCCAAGCTGCTGGCGCGAGCACGGAGTTTGATCTCGCGGATCAGTTGTATGCCTTCTTGCGTAAACGAAACTATAGATGAAGCCACGTTATTTGACTAGCAGCTTTGACAGCGTTGTATACTAAGTATAAACCGGAGTATAAAGAAATGCTTCCCAAGCATCAGTAACTGAAACACTTAAATTACTCTTCCTAATATGCTACTCAAATAAACGCAAATTACCAGATGACTAAAACAAAAATAACATCGAGATAGCCCAAAACTACTCACAATACTCGCAACAACAGTAAAACAAGAAGAAAAAAAATGAGTTAACGATGCAAGGAAGAAGAGAAAAGATGCCAGTACTGCCACGAGCGTTCGAACGCGCGCTGGGGTCGTTTGTTCCGTACTGCTGGGATTCTCTGGAAGACGACGTCTCTGCCTGTCACAAGGCGTGTAGCTCGGGTATTCTTACTTGGGAGGAGACGCTCCTGATCAGGTCGGTCACAATTAAGTCACAGTCGCGAAGACTCTGTCGCTCTACGAAGCTCAAAGATGCAACCTCCCGTCTTCGAAGGCTTGCAGCCTTTTCAACGACCCAACATCCTCCTCCTGCGGCTGGCTGCTGGTAAGAGATTGCCATCTGGCTTTGAGGCTGCCTACAGTAATAGGCTATCTTAATCCTGTCTTGATCGTTTTGCATTCGCACGCTTTTGAGCGCGGTATCGTGCCCGCTAGAAATCGTAGGGACTCGTGTTCTTAGTGGATAACCCTTTAGAGGTCAATTGTAACGTATTTTTATCGCATGTATTTGAATAGGGCAAACATTTGGTCCTAACATATATTCACTTACACTTTTAAATTTAAGCTTGTGCGAAGCGCGGAATGAAAACTCACACGTCAAGCTATAAGGGGTATTCTAGGGACGCCATATTGTTGGACGTTGTTCACAGCGCATTCTCAGAAATAGCTCCCATTTATTGCCTTCTAAGAACAACGATTTCGGTTATGTGGAATGGATGTCGAACGTGCATTCTTGTGCACTCCTCGCAGGCAGCGCAGCGAAAGCTATGGATACCCGTCCGCTCCCGGACCTTGAGCGCTTATCAGAGCTGTGCACCCGGGGTGATAGCTTCTTCTGAAATGCCAGAAGCAGATGTCCTCAAGCATCGTTCTGAGCGTGCGCTGCGAGCAACATTAAACAAAATGGCGTCTCGTAAATGCCTCCTATTGGCGGAGAGATACTTTGGTGGTGCCCTCCTATGATTACCTCTCGTGACGTCATTACCTTGTGAACAACAAGTTCGATGGTCTTTGTAATTAGCACGGTGGAAGCTTGAAATCATTGCGCTCTGAAACCAACACTGCCTACACCGTCAAAATTGAAGTTCTTACATTCCTCTTAATTCCGTCCATGAGAAATCTTCTGCTGACGTCATAGTCAGCATTCGGCCAATCGTGGGAGGCCGATCACAGCGACGCTTTCGATCGCTCACGTCGCCAATACTCCGTTCACGCTTAAGGTTCATTCACACTGCCCTATTTTCTTACGTTAAATTACGTTACGTTTAAGTACACCTTCACATCAAATTGTTAGACAGAATTGAGGAGAAGATTGTGTGTTTCTTGAAAGAGATTTCGGCCCCCTTCTATCCGGTCCGCTTTTCTATTAGCCCCGTGCGCGACCGAAAGCGTCGCTGTGGTCGGCCTTCCACGATTGGCCGAACACTGACTATGACGTAGGAAAGGGGATTTATCATCGACGGAAATAAGAGGAATGAAAGAACTTTAATTTTGACGGTGTTGGCAGTCTTGCTTTAAGAGCTTAATGATTTCAGGCTTCCACCATGCTATTTACAAACACCATCGAACTTGTTGTTTGCAAGGTAATGATGTCACAAGGGGGAACCATAGGAGGGCGCCACCAAAACATCTCGCCGCTAATAGGCCCCAAATAACGTGGGCGAATCTTTCCTTTTGTTGCATTTCCACTTCTCCGCTTCCGCAGTTAATGAATGTGGTAGTTTGGTCCAGTGGCTTAGAGCCCACGTTTTGAAAGAAACCGAAAATAAAAACGGACCAGTACAAGCTCAACTATGCAAGACGCTTGAAGACAGCCTGTCGCAATGGAAATGAACTGCTCTAATGTGGTAAGTCGGGTCAGTCAGTTCATAATTTTGCATCCCCTTTTGAAAGGCTCCGAACAAACAAGGAACCAGGACAAGCTCTGGTTGTCCCGGTTTTTTATGTCCTTTCGGCGCTCCTCAAAACGCACAGGGTTCGGTTTCTAAAAGCTGTTTTTATTTTGGCACGGAAATAAGACAGAAATACGTAATAATTCTTCACACCAGTGCAATGCAACAGAGACTTCTATTTTCAGCAAGCTGCTTTCCGCCATGCTTATGTCGTCCTCCAGGCCGCGAATGTTTGTGCACAGTGATTAAACTATTTACATCTAAATTGACATGAACTGTAAATCTGGTAATTTCTTTTAGAAGCAGCATGAATTCTCCCAGCGTCTCGCGTTCGAATCGCGTGGAAGGAAAATGGAAATATCCCGGGCATGATTTGTGCAGAAGGCTAGGTTCAATGGTCGCCTATTATTTCTACAAACTCCCTGGCAGACTCACTACCATATAGCCTACTGTCCTTCCTCCAAGAAGCGAGGTTTTGACAGAATTTCTTTGCTCGGACGCTATCTTTTGTAGTGGCGCGAAAAAAAAAAAAAAAAAGAGAGAGAGAGAGAGAGAGAGGAAAGCAACGGTTTTCGCAAGCTGACTTTTTTATTATTTTTTTTTTAGCCATTGCGATATTTTGTTGCTTTTCGGTGTGCTTTTGTGGTGTAAACAATTTTACGCACTTCCCACAAATATTTCATCGTCAACGACAGTTTTCAAGTATTACGCACTGCCTCGGGTGCGTTGACCTTGCGCACTAGAGCGTCACAGGAGCGCGTATTTCCGCAAAACAAATACGAGGACCTATTTCTCCCTTTCAATCGATCACTTTTGTGGCATCACGACGAGCACACTTTCACCATGAAGTCGTAACAAAAAATGATTGATGATGAAATTGATTGGGCCCCAACAGTAGAGCCACATTATTTAGGTTGCAAATAAAATGGGCGTCGTTCATGCAATGTGTTAACTTCCACGTTCGAATATGTTGAGAATGAGTAGCCGAAAAGCGCAGTCTGCAGGCTGCTTCCTCGAGTGACCTGATATTTCCCCAACTCGGGAAAGGGAGGGGAGGGGGGGGGGGGGGGAGAGAAAGGTGTGGATGTTGTGGGAAGGTGATAATATTTATTCTCACTCAGGAGAGTCGCCGGTCGTTAAAAAGTCGACTCGCAGATAACCATCAGTAAAATGTGGTATACAGCTATGTCACTGAGAAGTTGCGATAGTGCAAACGATGGGGCGCTGTGGAGGCAAGTGAAGCATAGAGCGATCTTACGATTGTGCCATCTTCATTAAAAGCAAGAATTACGGTTTGCTTCTTCAACCCCTCCTGACGCCAATCTTTCCAATTTTGAATAAATCCGGGACAGCGTTGATCGCGCAAGCCCGCGCCAATATTTAAAGGTATTTATCAAGTTATAAAACAGTCATCAAGCAGAGGTAAGGACGAATAAATACGTAAAAGAGTCCAAACTTGGATGAACAACCTATGAGAGGAGATGTGTTTCAAACAGTAATGAAGAGATTAGAGAAAGCCACCAGATTTATAAGTTTCTGAAATAAATGTATTATCGACGACCTGAACTCTTTATTGCGCAAGCCAATCCTTGTGCAGAGACGGGAATGGTTCCAGCAGCCGCGCGATGCCAGGGAGCGGCTGCTGGAACGAACCCAGCATACCAAAACCCCTCGATCTTCACCGACCGGGCGGCCTCGGACCTACAGCTCATGGGAAAAAGCGTTCGGTCGCGCTGGCTTCCTCAATCTCGCGGATTGAGCGTGCCCGCGTCAACGAGGGAAGACACCTGGACGTCTCCAGGTTGTTGTGACGCTCGCAGCTACTCTACGTTTCACCTTCAGTCCGAGCGCAGCGGACGCTAGGAATAATCCCAGCCAATCCAGCGTGGAGAAAGTGTCATGTGACCTTAAGCTCCCTGTGTCTCTCTGCCCAACCGGCAGGTCACGAGATTTTCTCCCGGCGCTGGATAGGCTGGGATGGCCTGTGGCGTCCACTGCGCTCAGACTGAAGGTGGAACGGAGTATAGCCGCTCATTTCGCGGTTTTTGAGGATTATTACTACAGAAAAAGCCGACACAAGACGAGCCCCTGCCGTCACGTGATTTTTGGGAGAGGGTGAAAAGAGGAGGGCGCGAGGGGCATTTTCCTACCTTGCGGAAAATGGTTTCGTTGGTCGGTCTTTAATATGAATCACAAAGGTCCCGGTGACTTCAACGTAATATTTCTTAGCGTAACTTAACGTAAGGAAATGGGGTTGTGTGAATGAGCCTTTAAACGGGCGATCCAACAATTTTTGTACTTTGCGCAAATACCGCTTAAAACGGATCTCTGACGTTAATGGGGAGTTTTCGTAGACCGCGCTTCCCCCTCCGCTAAGCCCTCCGCAACGAGACAGCCGCTTCTGCGCCGGCGCGCCGATGGCCTTGACTGTGGAGTTCCGGCTAGCGTAACTGGTTGAGGACAGCGTTGCGGGACAGCGGAAACGATCTACAAAAGCTTCCTCTTGACCTATGAAACACGCGTTCGTTTTTCACCCCACGCCAATAGAAGTTCCAGAAAAAAAATTAAAGAAAAACGAGCACCGTTCTCCGCCTCAACTCGCAGCCAGAACACGCGGCCACGTGATCTGGAGCCGATCATATGCCGCCAATGTTGATCATAGTCGGGCGCTGGGGTTGGCAAAGCACAGGACACGCTGAGTTCCAGACATTGTTATGGCTCGGCTATTGTCGTCGTTGCAGCGATTGGACACGGGCCACTACCCGAATGCATGTCGAGGCATCGATTGTCACGAGCCCAGATCGAATGCGTACGCAGTCTTCGCGTCCACTCTGTGGGCAGCATTTGAATATCGTCACCGCAAAGCTCGATGACGCATTCCCAGGGATCGTAGGGATCGTACTGTTGCCATGTCCCCACAGCTCCGTCATCAAATTTCGTGAAGGAGCAAAAGGTGGCTTTGGGAGGAGAGACTGAAAGAAAAGCTCCGCTTTCATACTTTGAATTCCGCCGCGACGAAGACGCTTCTTGGTGGTGTTGCGTTCGAGTATTCTTGGGTCGCACTAGTGCCAGGAAGCTGGTGTAAAGTAAGAAATATTCCTACCCTATGTCGTTGCACAGCCCCTTTAAGCTGAGACTATACCCTATCTCACAAACGTCTGCAGCAAAGACAAAGGCGCAGGCGCGTGAGCCTAGCTCAGCAAGATGGTTTTCTGTGTGCAAGAACTCGTGCAGGCACTTTCCAAAGCCACGCACTCGTGCCCATGCCTTTGCCTGTACTGCAGATATTTGTGAGATGGAGTATAGACAATTGCAAGCATGGCGCCACAAGTGGTGCCCCATGCGTACAAGCGCGTGCAACGCGCGGGTGAACGTAGCTTCGGCAAGCTCGTAATCGCACGGGCGTGCCTGCTCGAGCAGAGACATGGCGGCGGCCAGTCGCCCAGCTTGCAATCGTCTATAGAAGCTCGGCTTTCAGCGCGAGCTCGCTGGCTTCCGCAGTGCTTTGGGCGGGCGTGCCTGCACATTCACACTTGTGTAGACCGCTTTTATGACTATTTAGCGTATAATATTGACACATATTATTCGACACCTTGTAAACCCTTAGATTGGAAACGATAAAAAAAAAAAAAAACGGACGAACACAACAAAATCTCAAGTTCGTGCCTAAAAAAAAAAAGATTCAATTTGTATATATATATATATATATATATATATATATATATATATATATATATATATATATATATATATATATATATATATATATATATATAGTGGGCCGCAAGATGCACTAAAGTAGATTTGGAGATCGACAATAGGCAGTTTTAGCATAGCGTGACCGCAGGGTACCTTGCGGTGCGGCATTGCAACAGGGTGCTGGCGCTGTACCTTTGAAACATGACTTTTCAGCTCTCGCCAGGAGCATCGCCGTGCCCACGGGTTGCTGAAAATAGTGGAGACTTTCAATAGACCGTTTTCTAGAGATACGCTTTGCTAGCGAGAGCTCGTGCTGTCACTTTGAAGCATGGATTGAGCATGTATTGAAGCGTGGATTAAGCACTAACCTAAGTGATAAACGTTCGTGCTCATCAATACGATCTCTGAGCCAAATGGAGAAAAGCGCCGATATCATGTTCGAGCTTAGCGTCGCGCAGTGCATGCTGAGAGAAACTGAAGAAAATGAGGAGCTGAGAGTGTGTGGTGACGTCGGAAAGTTGAGCTATGATTGGAAGGACTAGAGGGTGGAAATAAAATGGCACCCTGCTTTGTCCTCTGCTATATACAGTATCCTAGCTGCCAATCAAAGCGAACAAAAGCATTGTCTCCTCGCACATCAAGTCGCGTTAGAACGCCGGACGTCTTTTTGCGTATACTCACTCATCCTTTGAATCAGAGCTCCGCACCCTGACGTCACAGAGTGCTCTCATCTTCTCTCCTTCTGTCTCTTTCCGTATATCCTTCTCTATCCAGATAACATTGGTCACTATAGTGATATACAATGCGTGGTGACAATGAAATGCAGTGCAAGAGTTCTAGTTTGCTTGTTTGCATACTTTTTTTTTTTAGGATAGAATTTTTGTTTTGTTTTTAATTGCCAATACAGGAACGCCCAGTGTTGATGCGCCGGGTGCTGTGGAGTGCCCGGATGTCGCAAAGACAGCCGCCGGGTCGAGTCGGTCAGCGGAACAGGTCCCTGCTCCCAACCCTTCTCCCGAAAGGCCACGGTCTGCAAATCCAGTTACAGATCTGGTTCTTGCCACGCCATCCACGAGCTCGACGTCCAAACCCGGTGTAACCATCGCAAAAATAGGCGCACTCTCGGCGGCTACCACACTTCCTGACTACGAGAGCACGTTGAACTTGTGCAACATGGAGTCCCTGATCCTCCGCTTCGTCACGGATCGCCATCAGCTAGGCGCCCAGATCCTCTGGAAGGACATCTGGGACTACGCCACCGTACTCGTCGAACGAATGCATCTGCCCCGAGGGACGGGGATCAGCCGCAAGTGCCTGCGCAGGTTTCTGCGCAAGAACGGCTTCAGAAAACTGAGCTCTTGCTCGTCCGCAATCAAGCAGAAGGAACACAAGAGCGCAGGTGGGGATCCCAAGGTTTTGAGTAGCGGTGTTTGACGCGATGGTCGCTGGGGTGAGAACGGTTTGGGGAGGCGCTTGAGTTGATCCGCCTTCAGCTCGAGCTTTCTACGTCCGATAATGCTCTGGCGTCTCGGGAGCTTCGAGCGTGAACGCGCAGCCGGAGCACGGTGGAAGGCAACGCGCACGTGCTAGAGGCGCGGTGTTCGAAAGAGGCGCCGTATAGACCGTTTTATCGTGGGTAGCGCCATTTTGAATACTGTAGCGCCATCTAGCGAGCGTCAGGTTCCGCGGCCATGCTGAATAGTTAAAAACATTGGCGGAACTGCTCTTCGGGAGGCCGCTCTCGTGTTGGGTGTGCTGGTTGGGTGTTCCAAAGTGATGGGTATCCGACTTTTGGGCGCGTTTTGTCTTCTTATGGGCCAAGAACGGCGTTTTTCAACTCATTTGGGAATGTTTCTCTTGTAAAAGCTTGGTCTGCTGGGCAAGTTGGTAGTGGGCATTCATATAAAAATAGCGCAAAAGAGACGGGACAAAAAGACGTTTTGGAACAGGCGGTGGGCGGTATGATTGTGCGGATCTGGCGGTACGCCCTGTCTCTGTTGAACGAGACTAAGCGCGTGCATGGCGATAGCAAAGTTGGAAGGTTTCAATAAAGTTTAGTTGCCAGTTAGCGTTTGTCCTGTGTGCTCCTTCGTCTTTTTGTCCCGTCTCTTTTGCGCTATTTTTAATGTGAATGTTTCTCGCCTCGCACTATGGCATCCGCCAGTGCGGCGATGCTGAGAAAAGTGGTACTGAACGCGCCACCGATAGAAACCAGAGGTGAGTATTCAAAATATTGTATCAGTTCACAGCGATTGAATTTTACGTCGTTTTAGATGCAGTATACCGAAAATATTTTTGGCTTTTCGTATCGTCCATAACAATGAAATATAACGTGAACAAGGACGCGCGAAATAAGAGCATTGCAGGGAACGATCGAAGGCACCTGTCTCCAAAAAAATTTGGTAAACATCTGCAAGTTGCAGATGTTTACCAAATTTTTTTTTATTGAGGATCCCGTGTCGACGGGTGTGTCCTTCGTCCAGAACTGAAAACAGCGAACTTGAGATGGGCCCATTGCCGGAGCAAGTCGATCTATAATTCAACGATTCGAAATCGATGCATGAGTATGTCTCAGCAATAAAAATTGAAGTTTTTTTGTTTTTTTTAGCTATGTTATGTTCTAATTCGCAAAATAAGAAGAACGCGGTCACGTTGTAATGGTCAACGCAAGTTTAAGGCTCTCTGCTATCACGCAGAAGATCGCGATTAAAGGAAACCGATAGAACTAAGTTTTCGACAATTTCCATCCACACCCGGTTGCGAAAATGAGCCTTCAGCTATGAGCGTTGTAGATGATAAAATCCTGTCAATGTCCCTACTGAAAGATATTAGAATTAGGAGAAATTAAGTTACGAAAAGTTGCAAGCTGAAACGGCGATTTTTACGTGAACAGTTGCACCCACCTTGCGAGAATAGGTCATGTTCATCGACGGTACAGTGGTTAAAGGGATGGTGAACCGAAATGTGGATTTCAGAAAGCAGTGCAGGAGCTGTAGGCGGGACGCTACAATCCCTACAACACTACTCATAAGGCGATATCTCAAATCGACGGCCGTATTTAAAAAAAAAAAAAAAAAAAAAAAATTGAGAAGAAACGAGGCCGACGAGGACGTGACGTCAGTTTCCTCATCTCTTCGCTTCGCTCTCTCAAGGCGGCGAGGCGGAGAAGACGCGAGGCCGTTCCCTCTCCTCCTCGGAGAAACAAGACGTAAATATATCTGTCAAATGCGCCTCCTTTTTTGAAAAATACGGTCATCCGTTCGAGATATCGATGTAGCATCCCGTTGCTGTAGCAACCCCGTTTGTATAGCATCCCGTTGCACGCTTTTGCCGCCGTATTTTGTGGAATCCAGATTTTGGTTCAGCTTCCCTTTGAAGTGCGGCTCGCACTCTACTCACGAAATGTTCCGAGCATACTCTAGAGGAAGGCACCGGGGAAAAGTATGTTTGTTTACGGGTGCAACCAACTGCCATCGGCGGTTGTGGTCATTTGAAAAGCAATGCAGACATTGCAGCCGCAGTTCCCTTGTCGGATCCCGTGCGCGACAGAAGTGTCCTCTGATAATATTCTGCGCTTTCGGTTGTTGTTCGTGCAGCCTATTACCGAACAACCGGTGTTCCGATGTCCAGGGGATTGTAGTCGTTTAATCCGCTAATTTTAATTAAATTTGGCAGTAAAAAAATCGAGGAAACCGTGAAGAAAACGAGCTGACTCAAAGCAACACACGCGTTCAAGGCGTTCATCCGGGTCTTCCGCTAGCTCCTAAGACACCAGCAAGGAGGAAAGCGCATGTAGCCCTTTCCCCTTTGTCTCTTGTCATATTTCAGCAAAAAGATCTATACCGTACTCACCTTCTAAATATAATTAAAAAAAAAACGGCCACACAAACTAAGAATGAAAATGAGAAGTAGAGCTTGTAGACTTCTGTGTTTTCCGTCTTACTTTTTCTACTCCACTAATGAATACATCGTGATTAGCAACTAGCTTCCTGTTCGCTTGCTAACTATTCTAAAGTTTTCTAGTAGTTAAGATATAAACAACGCTATTGAAACGAAGGACACGCAAACGAAGCTACGAGCTTTGAGAAGTTATACAAGTACAGCTTATTCCATATATGTGCTTCGTTTTTTTAACGTTGTTTTTATGCACAACTACAAAAGTCTCACTAGCTCAATCGACACTTGTACAGTTCTGGGTGGTGTCGAATCCAAAAATTGTATGACAGTTCTGGGTGGTGCCAAGTAATTTATGATCCGGGAAGTTTCGAGTCGAATAATTGTTTGTCTTTTTGATCGTTTTCGATAATAAAAAAGAAAAAAAAAAAAAAACATACACACAGAGGCAAGGTATTGTGGTCGGCTGTTGCGAAGAGAGGCTTACCATATAATAATTCGATCGGAATATACCAACCGAAGAGATTCCTAGTCGTTCGCTCTTGTGTCGTTTTTATCATCCGTTGCTTGGACGCCAAAATGTCCCATAATTCCGAGTTTCTTTCGTTGGTGGGAGCGTGGACGCAGAAACACTCCGCACGGGTGCGCGAATAACGATTTGGTGGATTGAGTAGAATAGGACTCGAACTTTTGTACCATTCAAAACTACCGAATGAAATAAACTAAATTTGGGTCTGCCATAAGATATCCTACAATCAGTTTTAAATGTAATAGCAGAATTAAAAGAAATATGTTCCCAATTAGGATAAAAACTGGGTTTTACTAATTAATTATCTATTTTAAAATATTTTTTTTTATAAACATGATCGGGACATTAAGTCAGCAATTTTTTTATATCCCCTAAGAGTGGAAGTTACGTAATTCGCAGGAAAAAAAGAAAGAACTTATCTTCGTCATTAAAATAGTTCTTTGTAACAAAATACGACCACCTAATCGTTCTCCGGTCGTGTTTTTTTATGTGTGGTTTGTTATTGCCGTTAGGTTTATTGCAAAGCCTTGGAGGGTCACACTGCATTAGCGGTGTTGTGATTAAGGCCCTAGGTTGATCAAACAACAAAGGTGGGGCCGCAGTTTATTGAGTGTGCCGACTGGAGTCTTGCGACGTTGGCGTCGCGCTTTTTTGGCCCAAGTCTCATCGGCGCGCTCAGCGAACCTTCGGCTACAACCTTGTGTTTGAGGAGTCTAGAGCTCCAGTTCGCCAAACGGATGTTGTAAATCTTAATCGCACAATCAACACAAAAAAAAACACATTATTTGCATTTCAAATATGCAGGTACGTCAAGCACAGCTATGAAATGGTCGGTCAGTTCCTACAGCTCTTTGAGAGCTCGCGCGGTCGCACCGGTAGACGACAGCAGCGGCTTTCGTCAGGACCAAAGCAGGCTTCCTTGTGCCGAGGCGCTCTTGGACCTCCACCACACCCCGACGGCTCGCCAAGGATCCTCTGCTGCCGGCCAGCCGCGGAGAGCGTCGAGCGCCCAAGGATTGAGGGAACAGACCCCGCACGTGTCGACCACGAGCAGGACGAGAAGCGTTCTCATGCTGCACGACTACCTGCGCGATTACGTGATCCGTCATTACACGCCGGAAGAAATAAGTCGGGCTCGATTCGTCGTTGGATCCTCAACACCTGCTTCCCAGCGCTACGCGAGACTCGCGGTTCCTCTCGTGGCCAGCGCTGCGAGTCCGAACCTTCCCCCGCTTCGATCTCGGCTTCTGGGAACCGCGGCTGTACGCTCCGTGGTCGTGTACAGCTCCGATGGCGACCATGTGCCAGTCACCGAAGCATCCAGGGTCTTCTGAGCGCCGCCGAAACAGCCAGAGGAAACCACCGCGTGTCATCCCGCTGTGACCACGACACCGGGTGACTCAACGTTTTCAGCACATGAACTTGCGCTCCCGGGTTCCAGTTCCGCCGTTATAGGAGGTTTCGATGATAGCAGCTGCGTGTCACCACGTACGCCCCTTCTCCAGTAATTGCCTTATAGAGTTAATTATAAGCCACGGCTCACAATCGGATCTACGAAAGCGGCTTAGCCGCAACTCACAGTCGCACCTGCAACCCCGTCTGCGATCTCACCTGGTATACCAAGACGCGCAACCATTGTTGTGCGTTTTTCTTGTGTCAGAAACCAGGCAAAGAAGCCCCATGTGTCATCGAATTCGTCTACAGTAGCGTCTGCTAGTAATCCGATGGCTGCCGTGATACGACAGCCCCAACGATTTGTTTATAGAGTCACGAGTTCGGGACCCCTATAGTGACCACGTCCGCAACTTTGACAACAAACTTGCCTGTATGCGGCGCTGAAACAGCAACAAGGTGTTCTGCTGGAACCACGCCAGTGTCCGGCGCGCCTGCTCCGAAACCCACATTTCGAATCCGCGCCGACTCCTCGCGTGAGCCGAAAAGCCTGAAAGCCCATGAACCATGCTACACTTTGGCTACGCAGAGGGCAAGTTCGTCTGCTTCTTTTGCAGGGGTTGTGGTGACGTGAGAACGCCGAGCGCTGATTGGCACTGGCTGAGGGATGGTGGGGAGACCTCGAGGGCAGCTTGCTTAAAGGTCTACCCACTCTCCTTCGATCAGAACCAATCAGAGCTCGACGTTCTGATGTTAGCACAACCCCTGAAAAAGAAGCGGACGAACTTGCGCTGGACCATGGTACACCATGGTTATACGGAGTGACACCGAGGAAGAGGAGGAAATGCCAGCGCACGGAGATGCCAGAGCGTCGAGCTCTGATTGGAAGGATAGTGGACAGACACAAAGGTTGGCTGCATTTGTCTTTACTCACTTCGTCTTTACTTACGCCGAACGTCAGAGTCCGGCGTTCGAACAGACACACTGCGTGGGGAACAGACGGCGTTCTTGTTAACTTTGGTTGGAGGGAGAAATTCGGTAGAAAGAGACAAACGAAGCTAGCCTTTGCGTCTACCCACTAATCCTTCTAATGGGAGCTCAGGGCTCTGACGTCCATGCGAGCACTCATTTCCTCCTTTCCCTCAGTTTCTCTTCGTTTATGAAATCCGCAAATTCCACCGGCAGGAGGTCTATGCAATTCTGGACCAACTGAAAGATGATATATGACCGTTAGGCCATTCAGTCAAAATCGAAAAAAACGATTGAGGATGGGTTCTTGCGTGGCAATGGTTCCACTTTCTCCTTACGAGGTGGCATTAAACGTTCCTAGCTCATATGCCCTGCTCACGCTCCTAAATATTGTAGATCAGCCGGAAAAATATTTTCGTCAGCTGTTTCTGTGAAATCGTGTATCGGGTTTCTGTCTTTTTTGGTTAACATAAAAATTAAGCACTTTAATTCTCAGCTAACTGAATTGATCTAATATAATCGTTGGTCGGTTTATTGAGTAATTGCGTGTGGTGAGTCGTATAGGCCGAAGTTAGGATTCGACGAGAGTCGGCATTTGCTGTACATTCCACGGCAAAATTCGGGAGACCTGCATGAAGGCTTCAAGAAATAGTTCGCGTATTGTGAATTGTTTTTAGTTTTGCATTTTAAGTATGTTTTAAAAAATATCTGCGCAAATTGTTTCATTTATTTCTAAAGAAAAACCTACAGCGAAAATGCAACACCATGCAGTCATGTATCCTTTTATTAATCAACAAAACAAAAACGTTGAGATTGAATTTTTAATTTTCTTTATCATTTAATATTTTTATTAACATGAAACTGCGTTAAACTGTCTTCATAAAGAACACTATAAAACCGATTGACATATTTGTTACATTTTTTTATATCCCTAAAATAAAAACAAAGCATGCCGCTTTGTTTTTATTTTATTTAAGTTTATTTAAGGTGGACGTTGAAAGGCTGTATCGTGAATAAGATCGAGTTTAACATGTTTCCTATACCAACTCACGCGTAAAACAAACAGACAGTTTCGTGGAATCAATTAACTCAAAACAATTAGATTCCAACGAAAAGGTTTTTGTTATTGAAATATTTTTTTTATCCAACCTTACGGCATAAATTAATAGTTTTTGTCGCATCGTTTGCAACGCCTATTTTTTTCGCCAAGCCTTCAACAACATGGTTCAATGCACGTATCATTTCGTGTTGTTAGAGCAATTTAAGCGCCCATCAACGAACTAAATGCACCTTAGTGTAACTTTACTTGTATCTTGATTATATCTTAGCTCGAAGAAACTTTAATGTAATTAACTTCTAGGTAATTTTATAGCTCTGATTTCAAATTCGTCGGTTAGTGAAAATGCACGCGTTCTTAGGAACTCAGCATCCAGGGTAACGCGTTTTATAGTTCAGTGTGTTAGAGCACCACAAACGAGAACGGCGGGTTTTGAGCTAACAAGTAACATTTGATACACCGAGCATAGTAGATATTTGTCACCTTTCATCCATATCTTTTTTTGGTCTATCAGACTTAGAAAAAATTTATGCCAGTTACTTAAAAAAAAAAGCAATAGATCAGTATTACAAATTAAACAGCCTTACATTTAACAAATTCAAATTCCTAATTTTTATTAATTAGTTCCATAGGAACGAAGTTAGTTAATTTCCTCGTCACACTACCATTTACTTTCACGTTACTTTGTTTCGACACTTCTCAGAATTAAATTTTAAACAAATTTGACATTTCCATTAATGTGGATGCCAATACTGCTTTCAACACACCGCCCTGCCACTCTAAGAACTGAAGGGACGTTGAAGTTTCGTTCCTTCAGCTATTCCGATTCTCCGCTCTCACCTCTGCTTTCGCAACGTGACTGCATTCTAAAAAAAAAGCCCGTGCGTCTACTTTCGCGTCCATCACTCGAAGAGCCAGTCACCGCAACTTACGGAGGCAACTCAGCGAATGACGATGCCGAAACATGTGTTTCGACCAAAAGACTCAGTCTGAGTTGTGACACTCAGCTATGCAAGCGTGACGTTCTGCATTACTGAATGCCTTGCCGTGATAGCTATCTGACGATCCAGGCGAAGCGATCATCATTCGCAGCTTAAAAAAGCTTGACTTGGCCTGTGTACGCGTCTTGTTTCGTCAGTCATTTGTTTATCGGCCTTCGGCTAATGCCACAATATCATTGACATTGCAGCGGTGATAGGATCATCGGGACTCGTCAAGCCCTGAGTTTTTGAAGCTTTCACTGACTGGAGGTAAATCATATTGAATATGGTGGCGGTTTAAGTCTAATAAACCAAGCCAGCGTCCCTGACACTAGTAAAGGTTACAGAGACAGTGTCTTATTGCACTGTGTTTGTGTTTCCTCCCTCCTTTCGCGCTAGTCTCTCCCTCAATGTGTTAGCCTTAGTCGCCTTCAGTCTGCAGGTTAAGGTCCGCCTCACGCCTCTTAATCTAGCTCGGTGGGAACGACATCACTTGGCGTGTATGAGTCAGACATCCGCCGAAGCAGGAGCACCTCCCTGCCATAGACTATAAAGAAAAAGAAAATAGAAAGCTGGTCTCAGCAGCGTTTTGATTTTCTTCCTTTTTCCTCCGATGCACGCGGTTCTACAGGGGAGCTTTCCAAGAGCGCAAAAAGCAAAACCGAAAAACCATTATATCCTCGGGAAAGAGAGGAAGCCGTCTTTTGTGTTATGGTCCTTGGCGTGGGCTCGCTTCTTCGGAAGCAGTCAGTGGCTGAGGAAGGCAGACAGCATCGAGCCTGCCGTCGGTGCACGAGTGCACGCCGACGCCCATGAGGTAGCGCGCACTTAGACAGCCGGGCGTCTTGCCAGCAAGAGCCTTGCTCTTGAGCAAGGGAGCCAAAGAAAACAAGCGAGCCGGGTAGAAACAACAGCAACAGCTTGGCTCCTGCGACTGACGGACTTGACGTAAACGGACGCCCATGGGCAAGAAGCGTCAACGCCCGCTTGTGTGCGCTTCGACGCCGGAGCACAAAGACATGTCTTTGAATTCTGAGCTACCGCGTTCAATATGCGCGTCGTCTGGTGGCCTTGTTAGCCAAGGGTCTCTGGCCTTTTTTGTCCGCCCAATATTTAAAGCGGGGCCAGGGACCCACCCTCCAGAGGTGAGGAACTGAATGACCCCCCCTGAGGAAGCCGTGGCTTCTTCTTCGTTTTCGGGGCAGAGCCGGCGAAGGCGTTCATGGCGTCACGTCTTCTTTTCATTTGAGCCGACTGAAGACTCACGTGCGACACAACGCCATACGGGAGCGTGGTTTTAAAGGTTCAGATTTTCCATCGGTTGAGGTCCCAGCAAATAAACTACTCTTATAAGTCGCTGAGTACATACTCCACAGAGAAGCACTTGAAACACCAATCATTGGTATTCCTTTAATTGAGTAAGCCAATGAGATAAGTGGTCGGTATGATGATCCTGTGGCGATGTAGTCTCATTTCAAAAGCTGGACGCCTTAAAGGGGTCATGAAACGATTTTCCTACTTCTTCCTCCTTAGCTTTAATCCTCTACTCAAATGCGAATTGTGAAATCACATGGTCGTGACATTCCTTCGGCACCGGTGCGATGTCTCCTAGCTTCCACCGTGCTTTTTATACACACCATAGAACTTGCCAATCCCCAGTGTCAATAAGTTCCGTCAGGGCACTCATTGGCCACGAACGCGAATCCAAATATTCGTTGACGGATTGATTGTTGACGAGCGCATACGTCCGAGTGACGCAGTTCTCGTGTCCAATGCGTGAGCTGGGCTCTGCTGACGTCAGTTTGGCGCCGGTGACGCGCTTTTGGAACCGCGGATGTATCATAGTGAAAAGGCGGAGAGCTTTTGAAGGCAAGAAGGTACAAAATAGTCCGCTATATTTTCAAATGTTCGTACCGAAAAGCAGGCGTTTGACTTTCTAGCCTCTTTCTTTTGGCCAACTAAACGATATGCGATTAGTAAAGTCCCAATTTAAAATCATTCATCCCAACCCAAAATTCGTTTAATGGCCCCTTTGTGCTCCGTTTCACCTTATGTTGTACCGCAAAGAAGGCTAGAAGCGCGAGCTCATAGCGTTCGGAGCTGCTCTTAACTCACGAGAGCTTGTGCCGTCGAGATATGCCCTGAAGCAAGGAGCTCGCGCTGGTAGCCTTTCCTGCGGTACTCCATAAGATGAAACAGAGTATAGCGCCTGACACCGCTCACCGATCCGATTAGCTACAAACGAATGATTGGTGTTTCTAGTGTGTCGCGGGATGGTCTTAATCAACGAGGTAGAGGGGCTTAGAGTGATAAACCGGAAGTTCCGAAGTGGCACCCCCCCCCGGTTGCCGCCATGTTTTACGCAAATGTGACCACTCGTCACGTGACCTCACAAGAGCCGTGACGTCGCAGGTAAGATGGCAGCGCCCAGAGCTGGCGGATGCGAGTTTGTTCGGTGCGCGGCAGCCGTGATGTGCAGCGGCTTTCCGACGATTTCGGGCTTTTTCGTGCTCGCTGACGCAGGTATATATTGAAAATATTAAGGAATGAGACTTTATACGCTTTTTGCGCAAGATCGCTCTGGATCATCTGGATATTGACACCTGTGAGACGGCATCAGCCGTATCGCCGTACCGGTGCTCGGATTCCGGGATGTGTTCGAGGATCGATAGAACTTTGAGTGCTTTTAGCATGAAATTTTCGCGTTCTCTTAGCTTTGTTTGAACACTGAAATGGCTATGAATCGACGCGAAAGGTATACTTCGCGTTAGGGCCTAGGAGAAGTTGTTTCAGGCCTGCGTCACCGAATAACCATAGCAACTTTTAGCGAGGAAGCTCCTTCGCCCTTTGTACTAATCGGCGATTCTACATTCGATCGCCTTTCTTCCTTTTTTGGTGAGTGCGAACTTCGAAGTGCACTTATTTTCAGCTACGAGGATGACGTTTCATTGAGTGTGGGGATGAATAAATCGTTGCAGGCACCTGCTTCAAAGCTATCCGACTTGCAATAACAACAACTGTTTTGGTGTATGCATAGATTAACTGCACCTTTTTCTCTTTCGTAGGATTTATTGCAGCAATACTTTTTTTCATCAAAACTGCATTGTATTAGTCAGTCAATTATTTACTTGGTCTAATTACCTGGATAAGATGATTCATATTTGTGTTTATCCCTTGCCTGAAGAGCAGTCTTGTTGAAAAATGTTGACAATTCCTTTCGGTCTCGTCAAATAGCCTTTTTTTGAAAAGTGTGGGTTGTCTATAGACTTTTTGCAGCAGCTGTGCATGGGCGCCGCCATAACTGACCTTCAGTTTTTGTTCCCTCTTATTCCGTTCGCTTCACTTCATCATTACCACAGCAGGACAGGTTATTGCCATTTTAGATGCTACTGTGTTCTTGTGCCCAGCATAGGCCCCTGTGAAGACCCGTCAACGCCCGCTTCAGTGGCTCGGTGTCTTGGTAAGACAAGAGAAGGGCGGCAATGGCGGCTCAATCTGGCGCGTGTGCAAAGCGTCTATACTTCGTATCATTGCAACCTGGAAAAGGACAACCGCCACAGCCCCCTCAAGCCAATCAGAGAGACAGAGCGAAGGTGTGTGACAAATCTGTGCAGACGAGCACTCTGAATGACATGTTGTCATGTGCCTCTCTCCAACGTGCATATTGGCTCACCGAGACTGTAGCCTTTGCTGTTTGCCAAATTGTGATGAAACAAATTGCAGTAGCTACTACTCTAATTACCCCAGGCTTTCATACTTTGGTCATTTGTTCGACAAGAATGTTACGTCCGCCATCACTTTGAACTCTGCTCAGCGCCCATTGGACTCGAATGCTGCATTAGCATTTGACGTGAACTGGGGCCCATTTGTGTGCTTTACGCCGAAAAAAAATGGCAACAGTTGTGTTGCTTGATGGGTTTCTGCAAAGGGTCTACGTATAGGAAGTGTCCTGCTATATAACAATGCATCAACACATACGATTAAAGTATATGCTCAGAGGTGTGTTCAGGAAAAGTGGAATGAGTGCAGCCCAATGCAACAAGTCTGCCAGTCTGGTATGTCCCATCAATTAATATTGAAGGGTCAGAGATGCAAGTGTCCTCAAAGGGACCTGCGCGTGTGGTGAACACAATTCTTGGTGTATAAACTCTCAAGGCATAAAGGCAAGCGGAAATAGGTTTATCTGGTTAGTGTATCAAATGTTTATTTCCACTGCATTACATAATTATTGCTTCTTAGTTAATGGTTCTAGAACGAGTTCTTTCTGCGACAGTCTCCTGTCAGGCGTTCAATCGTAATACCTGTGGACCTTGTTGTGGGATGACGCTCCTGGCACGTCGGTGTTCAGTTTGGTCGAGTAGCAACTTTAACCGACTGATGCCGTCTTGTAATCATACGTCATGTGCGCCTACTGACATATGATGCACTGAAGCTGCAGGGCTGGCTTCTAATCCGCAAAATGTTCCTGGTAGTTTTCTGCATCAATGGAGCAAGCGCGGGCATGTATTGGTTATATGGCTGTGTATTGGTTATATGACCGTTGACTTGAGAGCTGGCAACAATGTTTGCTATCCAAGCCATTTCACTTCCATTTCGTAATGGAGATTTATTGTGCATCCCACGACCACCGCAACTTGTGCAAGTCTTGTGTGGCAAAGTGAAGTCTCGTGATGCTTGCAGTCCACTTTTGAGAGAACCCAACCATTCTATTTCTTAAGGTCACTGAGCGGCATTCTCCCTCAAAGTTGGAAAGTGTGAGCTTCGTGGCGTGGACACAGATAATTAGTGTCAGCAAACTATTAGGTATTGTCCTTGGGCGACAACCGACACCAGATCAACTCTCCTTGCATTGCCGCTCACCTGCTTTGTCCTGCTTACCTCCCGTCCAGATGAAGTAGATCACGAGCTTCGGGGTAATGTCGGCACCAGGGACAAAGACCGCCGAAGATAATCCTCAATCTTCCCCGGACGCTCGTCAAGACGTGGTCGAGGGTCGTTCGGCACGAACCCTTGCAAGGCAATTCATTGGTACGGGCACCTCCAGTAGACAAGGTCGGCCTCATGCAGTGGTAGCAGAGTGGTTTTCGGTTGGCCATTCGCAGTACCTCCGTCTTCCTCGGTGTACTTTGTTCAGCGCGGACCTACACTGGTTCTTCTCGATATCGGGAATGCTTCGGCATTGGGGTATTTCGTTGAATTGGCATTTTTATAGTAACAGGTAGCCGGTGGTGGTTGTTGTGACTTTGTGGCATAATTTTCGTCAGATGCCGCTTCGCTCGAAGAAGTCTCCAGTTGAAATGCCTGTCAAACTTCTGAAAAAATCTCGGCGATCAAAATTAAAGCCGGGCAACTGATGACAGGAACTAGCTTCCTTATCTCCTCCCGGACACCGTTCTGAATGATATCACGGTTGCCTGGGGGGCTGGCGTCGAAGTTGCAGCTGGACGACTTGAGTGTCGCGACGCTGGGGAGTTTTTATAGTGACGTGCTCGGGCCTGCAGTGTACATTCAATGTTGGAAGCTGCATTGATATGAACCCTTCGACTGTTGTCGTGGGGTTGCAGACAAGGCTGCTGAAGGTGTCCCTCACATGAGGAACATGGGATTCTTAGCTTCTTGTCCTCTGTAGCATCAGGGTTGGCGTGGGTGCTCGATCAGAAGCAAAACATCCTCCACAAAGGTGGTGACGCTCTCGTTGGGGCCGTGTCCTGGACAGAATCGGGAATTCGGCTCTCTCTTGTCAATGTTGGCTGATGAACATGCACTTCAGCTCGGTCTTTCAAACTTCCCACGACGTTAAGGAGGATTCGTGGTTCTCAAACCAGTGCCTCAGAGTTTCTTCCACAAGAAGTATAGGTTCTGCAGGAGCTGGTTGTCCATCTACCCACTGTGGCGGGCGAAGCGGTCATATTGTTCAATCCAGCCCTCGACGTCTTGTGCACCTTGCGTGAAAGGGCATCGGAGTGCGAGGTGCGACGGGCATTCAAAAGATGGTGGGAGTGAACGTGGTTTGCTGCGACAGGGTTGTCATTGTTGGCTTAGTCAGCTTCTTCTGGTTTTAGGTTTTTCTCGCAAAAGACCTAATTCCGTTGGTTCTTGCTGGTAGCTGCGCCTGGCTTGGATTTCAAGTTCTTCGTGGTGTATTTCCGAGTTTCGCCCTTGTGGTACTCGCTCGTCTTGCAATTTCGCTGCCGGGCTCGGGATAGGACTTAGTTCACGGCTCGCCGGGGGTTTAAGACTCGGGATAATGTGCCACCCGTGTCTTGTTATCGGGCAACTCGGCTGAGGAGCCGCCAGGGTAGACACAGAGTGAAGGGCTATGGGTAAAGTGCGCAGCACCTCCACCAGAACATACAATGACAGCTGAGCATGGCCTGGAACTTTCCAGAATAGTAGATATTGATAGAAAATAGGACTGGAGCAAGCATCCGAGACAATATAACAAAACAGACAGAAAAGAGTCTATCCTGACCACTAAAGAAGCTGCACTGCTTTAGTGGCATTCTATCCGAATAAATCCTCTCCTTCGGGGTCTGGCGACTGCCGTGGACGAGCTGAACTGAAATCGATGTGAGACCATTTTTCTGGTAATGAGCCGCTGCAGACTGCCGTCGCAAAGCGGCGTGAATGGGTGGACTAGGTAGGTAACGCGCGCGATGAAATGTCCACACAGCTTGCAATTCGCGTAACGAGTGTTGAAACTTTGGTGTCGACGAAACGTGCGACAGACCAGCAGACTCAATACCAACTGCAACACCTGTGCTCAGTGAAGGTGCACGTCTACGCCAGAACAATTTAGTAGGCAGCACAGCATCACCTAAAGCACGGCACAGGAACTACCAACTTGAAGGCAGCTCTTCGGCGCGCCGCGCACCTGTGCTCCGTAGAAGAGCACGTCTACGCCGAAACAATTTGGGAAGCAGCATAGTATCACTTAGCACGGCACGGGAACTACAAGCGGCAAGGCAGCTCTCCGGTGCACCGCACAACCAAAGTGAGCCTTCGGGCATTTGAACGAAGCGACACCACGATTGCACACTGCCAAGCACGACTCACCCAATTTCCGTCGCTAAACTGTAGTGTATCCATACATTGCACACGCTTTACTGCAGATCTCGAAGGTTCCGACGGTCAACGAGAGCACAGAAACGTCGCCTTAAATTTTATCCTAGCGGTATCCGAATCAATCCGAGGTGCGAGCAACGTAGGGCAGATTGTCTCTTCCGTGGCAATATCGCCGTCGGTCACCTGCGAAATGCACACCGTTCCTCCGTATTTTCACCTTGTACCTACGTCAGACACCACGCTGTACTCTGAAGTCGCTGTCGACCGGCCTCATATGACGGCTTCTGCGCCTGAAATCAACTCGCCGAGACGAACGACGACCAACAAAGCATCCGACAAGCTCCGGCCCAGCTGGGGCCAGCCGCTGCATGGGCGCTGCCATCTTTCCTGTGACGTCACGTCTTTGGTTTGGTCATGTGACGTGTGGTCAAATTTGCGTACAATGGCAGCCGCCTTATGGGGGCCACTTTCGAGTGCAGACCGGAACCCCGGTTTATCGCTCTAAGCCCCTCTACCTCGTTGGTCTTAATACATGCAGAAACTTCTGAGTGTGAAACCAAACGAAAAAGCCAACAGGACAACCGTGCATCATGATGCAGCTTGGTAATCAGCTAAAGGAAATGGGTAGGTTACATCTCTTGCTACAGACCACTCACGGACAGGGAAGAATATCTGCTCGTCTACTTTTGACTCGTCATTGCTTCTCATTGTTCCTTGGATTGGTAACCCCGCTTCGTTCGGTGCACGGCTGTCGAGTCAACCACTACGCTGTCGCGTCACTTTCAGTGATTACAGAAGGTTAAAACGTATAAGGCAGACTTTAAAACATAGAAAAGGATTGTGATCTGGCGTTGAAAATCAGACAAAGCCGGTTCGTGATTTTAGTTTTGAAAATAAACCATTACGACCGAACTCTACTCACAGAGTGGACGCGAGCAGTGCGTCACCTTCAGCTTGTACTAAGTTTAAATTAATAGTCGATGAAAAACTTTAGTTCCAGCTCAGGTCCAAATTCCAATCTCCGCCACAACCATCGACCGATCTTTTCCGCAGAGGAAACAATTTCATAGCCGCCTGAAATATTTTCATGGGCGCGAGTTATGTTCGAGACGATGAAGACATCTTCACGATGACAGATGCAGCTGGTTGTACGTTGTACCGCAAATTTCGCTAAAGCGCGCAACGAAATATAATTAAAAAAAAAAAGAAATTTGGCGCACATGTGCTTTGGTTAGTGGCGTACCAACTTGTTTTTTAATGGGGGGGGGGGGGGGGGGCAAACCAGACCCCCCCCCCCCAAGCCGGGGGGCGGTGCCCTTGGTATCGCTTGGGATACCAAGGGCAACGCGCCCCCGCCCCCCCGGCTGTTTCGGTTATGGTCAAGAGGTCCAACGAGTCAAAAGGTCCAACCAGTCAAGAGGTCTAATATCCACGTGACAGCCCAGTCAAAAGGTCCAACGAGTCAAAAGGTCCAATTCGAGTCAAGAGGTCCAACGAGTCAAAAGGTCCAATTTGTGTCAAGAGGTCCAACGCGTCAAGAGGTCCAACGAGTCAAGAGGTCCAACGCGTCAAGAGGTCCATCGAGCCTTTTTTTATTCATCCCCTGCCTGGTTTCGAACCTAGGCCCTCTTGATTGCGCAATTAGCGCGCTATCCGTTGCGGAAACACAACTCGGGAAAAGGTAGTGCTGGCGCATTCTCACACCGTAAGAGAAAGCACTGGGTACCCTCATAGTTTTTTTTTTTCTTTGCCTGTACTTATTTCACACCCCTTGCCTAAACATATTTCACACCAAGAGAGGCAACGAGTCAAGCTATCCAATATTGGACCTCTTGACGCGTTGGATCTCTTGACATGTGAGGCAGGAGTCAAGAGATCCAATATGGGTCAAGAGGTCCAACGCGTCAAGAGGTCCAACGAGCCAAGAGATCCACGGCGAGTGAAGAGGTCCAACGCGTCAGGAGGTCCAACGCGTCAAGAGGTCCAATATTGGACCTCTTGACTCGTTGGACCTTTTGACGCGTTGAACCTCTTGACTCGGGATCGGCTGTTTCACGAAGGGGGGGGGGGGGGGGGGGGGAGGCAAGCGCCCCCCTTGCCCCCGCGGTTGGTGCGCCCATGGGTTAGGGCTCTGAACTTTATGTCTGTTCAGAAACACCAAGAGCTGAGACAAGCGGGTAATTGGAGCTTCAGTCACGCTACGAATATGATAATTCGTTTATTTTGTGAACTCCTGTTCTTGATTTAAAAACAGAACAAGGGTGGGGCTGCCGGCGATTTGAATTTGTTTTATAAGGGATCAGGAAAAGTTAAGCTCCTACTGTCTTCTTCTGGAGGAAAGCATCGGACAGGAGGGTTTCAGTAAATAAAAACCAATAAAAAATATCATATCATTGTACTATATATGTCTACATGCTATACAATAAATGTATACTAAAATATATAAGAAAATCGTGTTTTTTGCAGAAACGGGAAGAGCGCATCGCATTTCGATTCATGGAGCACGACCAAAGAACATCAACTTCTGCTTTCAGATCTCGCAATCCCCCCTGTAGGCTTGTGCCTACTTTAGCCCCGGATTAGTCTTCCTCGTCGGCTCATTTATTACTCCCGCTCGCCACCCGTTTCTCCCGGACGCTCAGCGGGCTCCGACGGAGCCAACATGAACGCGCAAAAAGGGGAGTGCCAGTGTACGCGGCCCCTGCGTCTCCAGTTTCGAAAACTCACTCGCACACGAGCACCGCCACCCGAAGTGGACCGTGAAATGCACCGCCCGCACTCCCCCTCGAAATTCATTCAGCATGCAGCTCCGAGCGGGACCGCCGACTCGACTGTCGGGTCCCTGGACCGGGCCAGCATCATGCGCGTCCTTCGGAGATGAGCGGCTGCACCTGTTCGTGCCGGCAAGTGATCGAAGGGACGGGCAAACCTGGCTGCTGCAGGTGCGAAGCCCCTCTCGCTCCAATAGCACGGGGATGTCGGTGCGTCGCCGCCATATCGAATATGCAAGAGACTACGCGGAGAGGCGAGGAAGAAGACCGCGTCGCCCGGCAAGGAGTGGTCCCCCCCCCCCGTTCCGGACGTACGGACGCCTTCATTCACGTAAACCGGCGACCGCTCGGAGCGCTGGGCGTAGCGCCTCGCCCCGGGAATTCATTAGACTGCTCGCAAGGCGGCCTCCTCTTCGCCTTCTTGCCTTGCCCTTTGCTGTTTGCCAGTGTGGTCACGCAGCAGCCAGCACGGATCAATGGGGACGCTGGGGGGGGGACGGCAGTCCGGCCGATACCTGTGCCCCACCCATACCTCGGCAAACCTCACTCATAAGGGCCCTCACTCACCCTCATCTTCACAGGTGAGGTGAGGGCGAGTGAGTTTCTGAGCCAAGAAAATTCATGAGTGTGAGGGTAGTGACGATAGTGAGTGCGGGAGGGGTATGAGTGCGTGAGGGCCGTGAGGGGGTGAGTGCGTGTGGGTCGTGAGGGCCATGACTGCGTGAGAGCCGTGAGGGCGGTGATTGCGTGAGGGCCATGAATGCGTGAGGGCCGTAAGGGCGGCGAGAGCGTGAGGGGCGTGAGGGCCATGAGTGCGTGAGGGCCTTCAGGGCGGTGGGTGCGTGAGGGGTGTGAAGGGCGTGAGGGGCATGAGTGCGCGAGGGCCGTGAGGGCGGTGAGAGCGTTAAGGGCGTGAGGGCCATGAGTGCGTGAGTGCCTTGAGGGCGGTTGGTGTGCGTGAGGGGCGTGAGGGCCGTGAGGTTCAGTGAGGGTGAGTAAAGGGCAGAATGTGAGTGTGACTAAGGATGAGGGTCAGTGGGGGGCTGAGGATGAGCGTAGCTGTGAGGGTGGGGGTGAGTGAGAGGCTTAGTTGAGTGTGGTTGTGAGCGTGAGAGTGAGTGAGGGCGACCTAAAATGCCGACCTCTGGCCCCACCAGAACCCCCGGTAAGGAATGTGTCCGCGAGCTGTTTGCACGAGCTGGTTTTCTTTCTTCGCCATGTCGCACATGATGCCAAGATGCAACAGGATAGAGCGCTCTGGACTTGGGAAACTGGGTTGAGGATGTTTTAAAATTTACCTCCTCGAATCCTCAGAGTGCCATGACAGCCGATATTTGCTACGAGACATCTTCTTCAGGTACGTACTCCGCCCCAAGGAGGTAAATCGCTTAGCGACATGTCGGCTACCACTTCGAGGCTACCTGGGGGTTTTCTTTTCCTCTATGGAAAGTCGGATTCTAACGCTACCAGGAGTTCTTTCTTTTCTTCAAGTATTTTCGGTTGTTGATTCGAGGCTTCTTGGAGGTTCCCTTTTTCAATTCCCTTAGGGAAGGTTGGGTTCTAAGGCTCCCATGTGCTTTAATTTGAAAGAATCTACATCTGCCACTTTGATGCTTCCAAGGCGTTCCTTTTTCAGGCCCCGTAGGTAAAGTCGGGTTCTAATTCTCACAACTACGAGCTCTTCCTGGATGTTCTATTTTTCAAGTCCCATAGGGAATGTCAGATTCCAAGGCTCCTAGGAGCTTTATTTTGAAAGTATCTTCGGCGGCTACTTTGGGGCCTCCTTGGAGTTATTTTTCAGACCCCTTGGGAAAGTCGGGTTCTAAGGTTCACAGGAGCCTTATTTTACAAGTATCTTAACGAAACGTAGGTTGCCACTTCGAGGCGCCACACAGGTTTTCTTTTCAAGCTCCATAGGAAAACTTGGCCAACACTCCAAGGTCTTCAGGAGGTTCATTTTGCAAGAGTCTTAGCAAAATATCGGCTGCTAATTTGCTGCTTTCAGTAGGCTCCCATTGGAAGTTTCCTGGGAAAAGTCAGCTGACACTTTGAGGCTTCCAGACACTTTACTTCGCAAGTCTCTTAGCGAAACAACGGCTGTCACTTTAAGGCTTTCAGACGGTTCACTGTGCAAGTACCCTGCTGTGCAAAGTCAGCCGAAACCCTCAGGCTTCCAGGGGGTTTCCATTGCAATTAAGACCCTTGGCGAAACAACGACTGTCACGTTTAGGCTTTTAAAAAGTTTACTTTGCAAAACCTTAAGGTAAAGTCAGATGACAGCCTAAGGCTTCCAGGAGATTCCCATTGCGTCTCTTAGCGAAATATCGATTACCACTTTGAGGCTTCCAGGAGGTTTCATTTTCAAGGAGGGTCAGCTGACAGCTTAAGGCTTCCAGGAGGTTCCCATTTCACGCTTCTCAATGAAACACTGGCTGCCACTTGGCTTCAAAAAAGTTTCGTTAGCAACTTTCCTTAGGAAAAGTCAACTGAGTTTACCTAAGGGAAGTCAGTTGACACCCTAAGGCTTCCAGGAGGGGCCCATTGCAGGTTTCTTAGCAAAACGTCGACTGCCACTTTGAGGCTTCCAGGAAGTTTTAAAGCCTTTTAGGGGAGCATCAGCACCCTTTCTGAACTTTCCGTTCCACCAAAAGCGTTCGGTTGTTCCAGTCACCACTAAAACTCAATCATAAAAAAAAAAAAAAAACATCAATTTCTTTTTTTGTTAAGTTTATGTTGCTACTAGAGTATGATATTCATCGCCCTTATGGTTTTACTGATTGCAGAAATTCAAACGATTGGTGTGTTCCGTGTGCATTGTGGAGCACTACCACTACTCACGTTATTGGCGAGGAGATCGAACTAGGAAGGAGGGGGGGGGGGGGGGGGGCGGCGTTTCTGCTTGTCTTTTACAGAGCTCGATGTCTAGCCAATACAAAGTCTGTGGTGGACTGTATTCTTCACGTCATCTTCCAGAATAACATGCGGACGTAGATTAGACACAAGTGCAGCGTCAGCGTTCGGCTAGTACTCTGATTCAGGCATTGTTCAATTCGTGTTTCAAAGATTGACCACGAGCCCCAGCCCCGGCAATGTCTGCGTCAGAAACACGAATAAACAGTTCACGTGCATGGTTGTTGCCTCCGCGCCTTTTGTTCTCGACTTGACTGCTATGGGCACGAAGTTTGGATCTCCTCCTCAAAATTCCGTCTCCCCTTACAATGGAGCGCGGCGGACGAGCCATCCCAGCCAATCCAGTCCTGTGAACATATCACGTGACTACTCGCCCCTCGCATGTCCGCCCTCCTGCCGAAAGTCACGTGACCCTCACATGGCGAGGGATTGGCATCCAAAGCTCGTAGCGTCCTCCACGTTCAATCTGAAAGTGAAACGACATGTGGGGATTTTTGTTTGTAATAGTTTTAATCGAGTCTCAATTTGGGCGATATCTCAGTTTGACCACGTAGGTTTCAGTTCTCTTTCAGTTTCGTCCTGAGACTGTTCAGAATACGCTCTTTGTTCCTTAGTATAGTTGCTCAGGGGTCGACCTCCAAGACAGATATATTGAAAGGGAGAGAGAGAGAAGGAGAGAAAGTGGCGGAGCCCCAGACGTGCGTGATGTCGGCGGGCGTCGAGCGGGGCGCGGACTTCTTCGGAAGTCGTTGCCGCCGGAGCTCGGCCCCCTAGTCGGACCGCGCCCTTGGCTCGACGTCGCTCGCCCTCTCTCAGCCCCGCCGTCGAAAGAGAGAGCGAGTGAGCGGAGACGCGCGCCCGCGTGCGACCAAAGACGCCACACCTTCGTTGGGTGGGAACGGGAGGTGGGGGGTCGACCACAAAGGACCCCCGCACTCGTTGTCTGCTACAGCCCGCTTGGCCGCCATGAATATTTGATTGGAACGTGACGCGCTCCTCGCGAGCGCAGCGCAGCAGAAGACGGACCGCCGCGCCGCCGCCACCTCACTTGATGTCTGGGTGGGGTCCCCGAAGCCGAGAGGTCCCCTCCTAGGGGCACGAGCGGGGAGCACTCGTCAGAACAGCACGCTTGCTGCTGCCGCTGACCGAGCCGGCGTTGCGAACGATGCCACCAGGTGATGGGGGTGGTGGTGGTTCCAAGCCTTACAGCAGACGACCGTCTTTCTTGTTCTCGTTTCTGCTTCGCTGCCGGTTTTTTTCCTACTTTGTCTTTTCCGTTTCTTTCTTCGTTAAACCGTTCCTTCGTATACGGGGAAAGTCTTTCGCGGCTTCTTGAGTTTGGGGTTGCACCTGCTGCCGCTGCCGCGGTAGCTCCGCGTTTTGTGGACCATTACGAACGGGAGTCCCCTCCCGGAGTTTAGAAGAAAGAGGGTGAGAGAGAATTAATGAAAGCGAGGGTGGAAGAAGAAGAATACTTGAGGCCTTTCTTTTTACTTCTTGTTAGGGGAACCGGACGTGGGGGCAGATTGGTGGGCCTCTGTTTGGGATAACCTCGGGCGAAATAAATGGAACTACAAAGTCGCCATCAGGCAAAGTGAAAATAAAAAGCGTAGCGACAAGTACACCTAATTAATTCCCGAAAGTCCTCAATACCATGCACAGTCTTTTGCGAGTAAGGGCAGGTAACACTCGCGGCGAAGCATATTTTGCGTAGAAAAACATAGTTTCTTTACAGTTTGTTCTGATGGCCTTAGGTCGCAATTTCTTTAAAAAAACATGCGCCGTCATGCTTAGTTTCGTCACCGCAAAGAACAGCGGCACTTATAACAAGCACGGAGTGCGCCTTCGTCAGGCAACTTATCATTCCTGCCTTGAGATTTTAGGTTATTGAGACAGGAGTCTCACCGCAAGGGACTTGTCGTATTCTCTTCATCGCCGGGCTGGCATTTTGTGTTTAAGACATAGCTTCTTCACAGTTCGGCCTGGTTGTTATAAGTCGTCATTTTCTTCCCAGAACATGCACCGTCACGCTCAGTGTTGGCACTGCAAACAACACCGGCACTTGTAAAAATCACGATACGCGCCTCTTTCAGACAATGCTGTTTTGAGATTTTGCTTTATTAGACGGGCGCCTCACTGCAAGAGACTTGTCTCCTCTATACATCGCCGGGCTGGCATTCTGAGTTGATAAAAACATGGCTTCTTTACACTTCGTTCCAGAGGTTGTACGTCGCCATTTTCTCCCCAGATCATGCACAGTCACTCTCAGTGTTGGCGCTGCGAAGAACATCGACACTTGTAAAAAGCACGGTCTGCGCCTTTGTCAGGCAACTTATTATCCGTGCCTTGAGATTTTAGGTTGTTGAGACAGACGTCTCACTGCAATGGA
The DNA here is from genome assembly GCF_016920785.2 of Ixodes scapularis. Taxonomy (NCBI): domain Eukaryota; kingdom Metazoa; phylum Arthropoda; class Arachnida; order Ixodida; family Ixodidae; genus Ixodes; species Ixodes scapularis. The sequence continues at coordinate 50,022,327 of NW_024609857.1, read as the reverse complement.
CCTGTCGTCTCCTCTTCATCTCCGGGTTGACATTTTGCTTTGAAAAACATGGCTCCTTTACAGTTCGTTCTGGTGGTTGTAGGCCGCCATTTTATTCTAAGAAATTGCGCCGCCACGCTTAGTTTCGGCGCTGCTATAAACACCGGCATTTGTAAATAGCACGGTGTACGCCTTTGCCAGGCAACTTATCATTTATGCCTTGAGATTAAGGTTACTGATGGTGAATTCCACTGGTAGATCCGGAGCGCTTTCCGAAATCCGTGAGGGAGGAAAACATTCCACTCCGTGGGACTTGCTCCAAATCGACAAGCGGAAGATGGACTCGCATTTTTGCAGCGACCCGCCGGCCCGCCAGAGACGATCAGCCGTTCAAAATGGCCGCTGCCCGAACTTTACAAGCCGACCAACGTGTCAGCCTACTGATCTTTCCGACGACCAGTCACAACTGTACCTGCTTAGCTGCAGGAATAGCACGCGACGCAGACTGTCCGAAATTATTCGTTCTACGGAGTCCAGGTCACAAATAATGAAGAAGACGTCCGCGTTCGCCACTGTCATCAGCCGCCTCAAAGCGGCGGGCACGCACAGCGATCGCCATCGGTGGAGTTCAGATTGCTCGTAAGACTTAAATAAACACAAAGAGGTAACAAACCAACACTAGCACGGTTGTTGCCTAACTGCCTAATCTGATTTTGCTTTATTGCACGAGAATTGGGGGTTGTGTGTGTGTTTATACAGCCTAGAACTTGGTCTGCCTCACAGGGGCGACGAGTCTCCCAGCTGTAGATGAGCAATTTAGCCAGCGCGGTACAGCCGCTAGCCTGGGGTCTTTAACGTGCATCACGCAGTAGTGATACACGACCGCACGCCGGTACGATGCTCATCCAGATCGAAACGGGCAGGGGTGGGGCTCGAACCCAGGATCCCTGGGTTCTGCAGCGCGAGCTTTCGCTCCACGTGCTCCGAGCTGGTGTGCGCTAGACCACTCGGCCACCGATCCCCCCTTATTGCACGAGAAAACGAAGGCGGCATGCGTGCAGTGTAAAAAGGTAAACAATCAGTGGCAAACTGAACGGGCCTTATCTTGCGTCTGCCTCTTTTGGATTTTCCGTCGTTCTTTTTCTTGTTCTTCCTCTCACGATCACAGATGTCAGCGCTTACGATTTACCACGCTCCAGTCCCGGCTTTGCGTCCTTTATCTACGCGAGGTAGAAGTGTTCGACCCGTCACAATTCCGCGTAAACAACCGACGCATCCGAAGAGATCCAACTGGACGGCGCGGGCGGTATGGCGACCTCGCCGCGCATTCTCAACACCGAGTCAAAGAAAATGACGTAGCACGTTTTTGTCAACTTCCGTCAAGCTACCTGAAATAAGACAGATCAAGTTCAGCGTGGTTGGGGGCGCTCCATGGGGAGGGCAGGGCGCAAATGGATGGATAGCAATGGGCACGAAAGGTTTTCAGCTATTTATTCATGAGGAGTATAGACACAAAGTGGAGACAGCGCACTAGGAAATTAAGAGGAAAGTTTTTAGGCTATAGTGGAGTTCCGGTAGAGCAGGTCTCAGTTAAGAAGAAAGTTGAGGCCACAGGAAGAGACCGGTAGCTAGAGGGAATGCAGACAAAGACGGCTCTGGAACGGTATAATAAAATAATAATAATAATAATTCTTTATTTTCTGTGCTTACAAACAACTTTTCGGTCTCCACTGTGGCGCACAAAATACTAAAATACATATGCCGCAAAAACTAAAATACTCAATACAAATACCAAACACAAAAAAAAGAACTCATTCTAGGCGAAAGTCATCCATTCACGAACAAGCAAGGTAAATTCCCAAAGACACATGAAAATATCCATGTGATGTTCCTTATTCAAGGCCAATTGAATGCGTGACAAAGTGGATACAGATTAAACAAAACAGTTATTGCCAAAGAAAGCATTTATCACAATTCTAGGGGAAGCTCGTTGTTGTTTGAGGCGAGGACGGGTGTTCTGCGAACTAGAACAGAGCGAAGTACCAGGAAATGGAGAGGAGGACGAGACGGCTGAGCACTTGGTACTATACTGTAAAGGGCTTCACCCTATGCCTACCGAAGGCAACATAGATTTAATAAAGTCATTTTGTTTTAAAGACAGCGAAGGAAGAGTAGATTTGGAGACAGTAGGGATCACCAAGCAAAGCTTAAAGGGATACTTCAACGAAATTTGAAATATTCCCGTCGTATTCAAAAATAGGTTGAATATGAGCCACAACATCCGTAAATGACAATCGCACGTTTGTATTTTGAGCCTGGAGGCTGTATTTTTCGTTATGAACGGCCCACTCTGGCAAGCGCTTGGAGAAGGCCCAGCGGAGACCACGTGACATCCAACGCAATCGTGGCGTAGGTCGTCTCAAGACCAGCAAAGCTACGGCGAGGCTGACGTCGAGAGGATGGCCTAGTCGTTCCAGCCACCGAAGCGGCTGCTTTTGTACGAATTTTGAGTGACGGGTTAATCTTCTGTAATCTTGTAGGGGGACAATAGCGACTTCTGCGACACACAAAAGGCATTCTCGGGAAGAGGCGAGTTCCTCCTGCCCTTCTTCTCTCGTCATGGCCGGAGGCGAGACAACCTCCGCCGCTAGCTGTCAAGGTTCCTAGACGGGCATTACAAGCGAGGCGTTAGCGACATCCACCAGGTGCTCTTTGCTAATCGTTTAATTCGTTTTAAAATTCCTTTTCGTGACTTTTTTAACAAGATATTGGCATGTTCGATGTGATACTGCTCCTTTGAACACATATAGACCAAAAAATGAGCGCCGAAATTTCGTTGTAGTATCCCTTTAAGGGAATGGTGGCAGAACGCGAGAGAAAACTAGGTATTTTCTTATTAACTGATGGCAAGGGGGTTTTATAGCCTCAATTGTTTTTCAGTGCGGAGTGAATATAGACCGACTCTGCTTACCAACATGGCCGGAAGGCCGCGCATGCGCGGTAGCTATGTGGGCAAAAGCAGCCCGGCTCTCCGTGTTTTCGCCATTGCGCTCTATGGCGTGCGCTCGTTGTTGACGTTGTGGGGACGCTTGTATCTTCATTTGTGCGTCGTATTTCCTCACAACGTATTTCGTATGCTATGCCCGACTATTTGAGCTCGTTGCCCGAGCCGGAACGGCAGCGGCATCGAAACAAAATGTGCGTGGACGGCGTTGCCTACCAGGATCCGTACGCCGTATAAACAAGACCTGCTGGACTTCCGACGTAAAGTTGCTGCCACCGACGTCGATGGCTCACGTCGTCGTTTATTTAGTTTTTCCGCCAAGCCAGTTCACGGCCGACACGGTGCAGGCGTACATGTCTCTCGAGGTCTACGATTACTTCCGAGTTGGTTACCGCACTGCCGGCGGGATCAGCAGCCTGTGGGTCCGCGGAAGTGTGTGTATTCATTAATTGATCAAATACACACAGCGTCTTCAAGTCAAGGTATCATATTTTCCCTGCCCTCATGACCACAATGCATAACAAGCAGTAACGCTTTGTCCGTTCTGCAGTCTTGGTGGTAACAGGTTACAAGTAACGGCGTTGTTGGTAACGCGTTACTTTTTTCAGTAACGTAGTAACCCACTCGTTACGTTTTCGACACAGTAACGGGTAACGTACTTATGTTACTATTTCAAATAACGTAGTTACGTTACTCGTTACTACTTCCTAAGTCTTAAAGAAATTACACTTCAATTTTTTACGTGTTTTAGGAGTCAAGCCATGTTTTTCTTTGCGTTTTTTCTCGTAAGTATTTAGGTGAAACCGTAAAAAGAGATAAAGTAATTATGTTCAGTTTCTACATGAACATAATGTTCTTGATCTATTACTTGTATCGTCAAAACCGTAAAATGTGTTAAATCATAATTTAAAAAAGTAACGCAGAATCAGAAGTAACGTGCGTTACTTTTTATCAGTAGCGGTAACGCGTTCCTTTTATTTTTAGGTAACGTAGCTCAGTAACGCGTACCTTTTATTTTCAAGTAAAGAGTAACGTATTTCGTTACTTTTTTTCGGTAACGCCTACAACACTGCCGTTCTGTAGCCGTTCCCCTTCTGCTGGTAGCACGGGCGTAACGAGCCTCCGACGAGCGCTTGGCCGGTGCTTTGTGCGCGAACACCATGGGAACAAAATCCAGGTGGTCTAGATCAGACAACGGTTTCCCCGCCCATAAGCAAGCCTCGGGACGGAGATTGAAATGGAAGCCGCACTTGCCTTCAAGAAAGTGTTTGCCGCACAAACGGTCGTTCGCGCGAGGCGACCATACTTTTCGATCCACGGATATTATCCACCTTCTATGCCTTTCAGAGTCTGCCGGGAACTTGTGGAAACTTGCTCTACTGCTTTTCTTGTACATTTTGGCGCAATTAACGGCAATACAGCTTCGCGGCATGCTGAAATGCTATGACGCCCATGCGAAACGTGCGCGCTTCAGCCCACACCCCCCAACTCCGGCGCGATCGCAGCGCCGCCGCAGCTCCGTGAGGTCAAGCCCGCGTGTCGGTCTATAGTTTTCACATTTAAATATTTTAAGCTTAAATGGTAAAACAAAATGGCTAGGTGGCGTAAGCTACCGCCCGATCCAAAGGGCTCAGCCGGATTCATCCATCCATCCATCCAGCTGTCCCTAATCGACGCGTGGAAGATGACTAACTCGAACCGGATCTTCCAGCAAAAGATGCTCGCTCCAAAAGCGAAATCTACAAGTGGACTTCGCCATGAGACAGGCTTATGCAAGGGTCTTGTCGTCTCCTCTTCATCTTCGGGCTGGCATTTTTCGTTAAAAAAACATGGCTTCGTTACAGTTCGCTTTAATGGTTATAACTTATTAGTCGTCGTTTTTTTTTTTGTTTTTGTTTTTTCTTTTTTTTTTTTTACAGAACATCACGCTCAATTTCGGCGCTGCAAAAGACACCGGGACTTGCAACAAGCACGGTGTGCATTTTCGTCAAGCAACGTATCATTCCTGCCTTGAAATTTTAGGTTACTGGGAGAGGCGTCTCACCTGCAAGGAACCTGTCACTTCCTCTTCATTGCCGGGCAGACACATTGACTTTAGTAAATTTATAACACAAAACATCTTCTATACGTACTGCAATGGCGAAAAAGACCATCTGCCACGAAGACACCAGGTGCAATTTTAAGGCCTAACTAACTTCCCGCTGTCCAAACTTCCGTACAACAATGTGCCTTGATCTTCACAAAGCTAAAAACTGACAGATGGAGATGTTCGAACAGAAAAGTCACTGACAAAATAAGTTCGTGCCAATTGTTTAAACACCATAGGTTACGCGGCTTGTGGGGAGAGCCGCTTTGCGTGTGCGTGAATTTTGTGCTTCATCTGTTTGTTTGAAACCCCACTTCCCCTTCGGACACAAACTTTTACTTTCTTTCTTCTTCATTTTTTACATGCGACGTATTATTCCCAGCATCACGATTGCTGGGAAAACTGAACCGTTCATGTTTGAAACAACTCAGATGTCGGATCCATTGCCTGCTTATTCGATTACACCAGGCGAAAGGGCCCGTTGAGCGATATGCGCGCGCCCTCCAGTGCTCAAATTTGCAGTTTTATTTACAAATATATACTTGTTTGGAACTCATGAATAAATCTGCGAGAACACTTTATCGATAGTATATCCCCTACGAGGATTCGCATAATTCAAGCAACAACCTCCACACACAGATTAGGCGGGCGCTCATGTTTTTTCTAGAATTTTGACGGTGCACCTGTCTCGCGTTTAGGGAAATTAATTCACCGTTCGGGTCGAGCGACCTCGCCTCGGATTAGCGAGAGAAGGACATCACTTCCGTGCTGGGGATTCCTGCTCATACCATCGGAACGTTATCTCTTATTCTTTCTCGCGAACTAATTGAGCGCATCGTGGATGAAGTCGTCATAGAAAAGAGTGGAATTGTTGCGCAAATTACTTGACACTTTGACGCGGTACATGGCTTCTCCACCTTGTAAAAAGATTACTTGTTGGAATCGTTGTAACAGTCGTGGCGAATTGGTCGGAGCTTTCTGGTTCTAAAAACAACCCCAAAATTCTTCAGTTTGCTTATTTACTTATTCTCAAAATTTACATCATTCAATACTATAAAAAAAAAACGGGGGGGGGGGGGGGGGGGGTTAGTTTCGAGCAGTTTGTCACTTTACGCCCTGTTTTCCTTAAAATAACCAATCTTCAGTCGCAAGGAAACTAGGGCTGGGCTATTGATCAATTAACGTACCGATTAATCAATTAATGACTTAATCGCGATTAATTTTTAACAGGTTAGTCGGTAAACGTTTGACGCACCAGAAGAAAGTACATTTTAAGCGGTTCTGCCACGCAGGTGTGGATAAGAACACCTGCATGAAGGGTAGGTAAACTTTATGCGAAATTTTAACCTAAAGTTTACTGTAGGGACAAGATACGTAACTCCAGACAGGTGCAGAAGGTTAAACGTATCCCAACCACTTCAAAGCCGTGCGAGTGTTTGTTCAGCGCAGCAGAGACTACAGTGAACAATCAAAGGAGGTTTCTCTTGCCGGAGAATATCAACGAACCCCTTTGCCTCATGCAGCTGAAGTGTGAGTGTCTTGGAACTGTTCTCAACTCCACATCGAGGTTGATTCCTAATCAAATTTAGATATTGCGATGATCAAATATTCAGCAAAAGTAGCAAAGAATGAATTTGTACTTTTTTATATTATTATGTATAGAAATCAACGAGAATGAATAATCGATTAGTTAATCCACTAAAGGCTGGCGATTAATCGGGTTACTTTTTAATCGACGTCAAGTCCCAATAGAAAACAAGTCGTACTTGGGTGTTTTGTTCGGCTGTGTTTCTATAACAATATTGGGGTGCACTAAACACCTGTTAAGTTTCCCAAAGTGAAGGTCACGAACGCTTTTAGAGTACCTAGCGTACCTGAATCACAGAATATACAGTATAATTATTGCAGTTTTGGGCATAATTATACAGATAACTTGTATCAAACCAATTAATTTTGGGCATTTATGTCGAAACCTAAATCGTGGGCTTGGGGAGCGGTTATAATCGAGCGTACACTGTAAGAATAAAAGGATGTAAAAGGCAGCGAGGGCGCTGATTCCTCCCTTCTACTGACGCGCCCCCAAGCGTACACGAAAGGAAGCGAGGTACAAGACGTCTTTTGCCTACTCCAGGCCAAAAAAAAAAAAAAAAAAGCAACAAAGCCCTTTCCCCCCTCTCCCCCTCATTTTCCGAGCATGCCGCGCGCGTTGTTTAATAAATGTTGATGAGTTCATTGATCTTCAGCGGCAGCGAAGGCCCCCTGTAATTCTGTCTTCCAGTCCAAAAGTGCAGAACATCTCGATTGCATTCACGTTTTTGCCACAAATTTGGGCAATTGAGCAAACAAAGCCGTTCGAAACAGAGAAGTTCCGAAGCAGTGCCAGCAGCGATACGTACACTGGGAAGATGCCTCCGGATTGCGGAACGACGTGTCGTCGTTAGCGACGTTATGGAAACCGCGCAAACTGCATCGAAGACAAGCTGGTTTTTCTGCCGGGTACCTCACGTGCCTTCTGTGCTGAGTTCGGTTTTGTTTTCTGATCTACAGCTAGGAGACAAGTCACCCGTGGAGGCGTACTAGCAAGGCTGTCTAAACATAAAAGAAACGCAATTTTTTGTTTTTAGAGCTCCGAAGTATTCATTGAGTTAGTGTTATGTTGCAATGATGTTTGTACAGTGCTAACTGGTTTAAAAAATTGGCTTGTTTTGTATGTTTATACAGCCTTGATGTTTGTACGCCTCAACGAGTAAGCGGTCGCTTAGCTGTAGATAAGAACTTTACCCAGTATAGTACAACCGCTAACTTTGAGTCTATAACGTGCATCACGCAGTAGTGATTACATGAACGCGTTCCGGTACGAAACTAATCCAGACCGAAACGGGGTGGGGCGGTGGAGATCGAACCCAGGAGGTTCCCAGCGCAAGCTTTCGCTCCAGGCTCCGAGCTGAGACGCATTAGCCCACTCGGCCAACGACTCCCTTTGTTTTAAATTATAGCTCGGCCAACGGTTCCCTCTCTAAATAACTGGTTTATTTCTCAAGCATCCCAATATATACCCACACAACCACTCCCAACCACCTTCAACGCAGATATTTCCTTTCTTGAAATCGCTTTCAAATACAAAGCACATGCAGATTCACAAGAAACCAAACGGTCTAACCCACAATAACATCATCGTCAACCAGCCCCGACGCAAAGATTTTTGCAGAAGGTGGTTGACAATAATAATACTGTGGGTTGGGCCGTACCCACAATATTATCATTGTCAACCACTTTCTACAAAAATCTTTGCGTCGGAGGTGGTTGACGATGATGTTATTGTGGGTTGGACCGTTTGTTTTCTTGTGAATCTGTATGTGCTTTGTATTTGAAAGTGATTTCAAGAAAAGAAATATCTGCGTAGAAGGTGATTGAGAGTGGCTGTGCGGGTATATATACACGAACTCATCTCTGTGACGTCACGGCGCGGTGGTGGCGCGTCGGTCGCACTTCCGGTCTGGGGCTGTGGGCAGAAGTTTCTATGCCAGACGTGTATTCCTGTGTTGTTTTGAAAGGAACCAGGCAAAAACCTGCCTTCTCGTCAAAACGCCGCGACTGGGGCCATACCAAAAGTGTCGAGAAAGGTTTGAAGGTCAGTTTTCACGTGCTCGGTTCGTCCGAGAATCAGGATATGTGCCGTGAAAAGAGAAAAGCAGACGCCACCGGACCACGATTGCTTGGGCGAGAAGCACTTTGGGCTGAATTCACGGATACTTGAGGTCATCAGATTTATTTGTTTTGTTCCAACATGAACGCCAGAAAACTCAAGTTGTGCGGACCACCTGTCTACGTTCAGTGCGTCTTCAAGTTCAAACGGCCGCCTGATTGTTCGAATTGTCGTCTGCTCTTTCAAACGTTTCTGCTTGTCGTCTGCTCTCTTAGACGACGCCGGTCCGTAGACCAAATGTTGGCCCGATACTTGCGATAAGAAGTAAGTGCAGGCCTCAAAAGACTTAAATTTGAAGGTTGGTAAGCAGGCTCGATGTAAACAGAAGATACAAGGAGACTTTGGTCATTGTTACCAGTGACCAACGCCGACTTGTTATGCCTAATTCAGTTGGTCCGATTCTGCTTGCGATTTTCAGTATCGTCGTCGACCATCTCAGCTACGGTTCACGCTTTTGCAGCCCGAGCGGCGTCGTGACTGAAAATTCCGAGCGAAATCTCATCGTGCCAATCAGGCTTTAGCGTACAATCTGCGGCGTCCACGCGGAATGAATCGCCACATGTCACATTAATTACGCGAAGTTTTGCGGTCCCGAAGGAAAAATCCATCAATGTAACCCTTTTTGGCAGTCAATGTTTTCTAGTGGACCGCTGACTGTGCCTGACTGTACGTCAAGCATGTCTGATTGGCCAACAAGTTACTCTGACCGACAGTCAAACTCCAGTCAGACCCCGCTTGTCGGCTTTCTGATGGTTTCCTGGTGGCAGTCGGCCGCCGCGAAATGCCATCAGGATGTCTTGGTGGTGATTCTGACTGTACATCGATTGTCTCTGACTGTACGTCAGAAAGCTTTGACGTGCAGACAGACGTACGGTCAAAGGACGTAAAGTTCGTTCGGATACCACTATTTCGTCAAATCTATGAATACGAAAAGTAATCTATGCACGAGAAAACAATTTTGGGACGTGAGCCCATAAAACCGCTGACGTTAGAGATATGACACGCAACCGACCGACAACCTTGATCAGAAGCCCGCCGAAGCGCCGAACACGACACTTCGCACTTCGCTTCGCCCATAAAGGCTTCGCCGAGCTTTCATGAACGATCACTCTCGACTCGTTTTGTTTGCCCGCTCGCTCCATCCTGTCGATCCTGCCCGGGCTCTACAATGTCTTACGTTTTAGTAGAATTTCTACTCGACAAGACCCAGCCTGTTGTGAGTTCCGACGATGTAAGGGACTTTAGCGGTGTAGTTGAAGACGACAGGGTGTTCCAGGTCTACTGGGCCGGTGATGCGCGAACAAAAGGATCGTTCTACGACGCGAAAGTACTCTACATGGCAGGTGAGTAGAACTGAAGTGGCGAGTGATGTACGAATGCTTTGCATAACATGTTGACGGCTTAACTGCATTTGCAGCCAGAGCATTTCGTATAAAACGAATAGTCAAATCGAGTTTCTCTAACGGTGGCGTAGCATATAGAAACAGAACGGGACAGGACGACGTCTCAATTGAGACGTCGTCCACGTGCGGAGCGTGCAAGACGTTCGAAACATGAGCTCCGTGGGAGCGTCTACAACGGCCCTTGCTGGCCGCGGATTTTCTGATTCGACATCTACTGATGAGTACCAGGTTGTACTGCCACCACTACCGCGTGGTGCACTAGCACTGAACACTGTACTTCTGCACTGTGATGTCAAGGGCCGCCCGTACAGGATTGAAGACTTCAAACGTGAGCTGGAACGCCTGAACGTCCTCCGAGAAGTGGCTTCAATAGGAGCATACCAGATGAATCACGTCTGGATCGTCATTCTGAGATCATCAGCTGCCACGCTCAGGTTAGTCGCTGCAAAGGAGCTTAAAATCAAGGACCGGCGATGCCTAGTCATTGATCCGAGCAACGCTGAAGTTAGAGTCAAGATCCATTGGATCCCATTTCATGTGTCGAACGACGCAGTACGCAAGGCGTTGGAGCCTTTCGGTAAAGTTACAGAAGTAACCCGGGACACCTGGATGGCCGAAGGTTTCCAGGGCATCGAGTCTGCGACAAGGCTTGTGCGGATCACCCTCCAGGAGGGGACAACGATCGACAGCCTACCGCACCAGTTACGGCTCTTTGGAGCGAACTGTTTGATTGTGGTCCCTGGACGCGCACCGTTATGCTTGCGCTGTAAGCGTACTGGACACATACGACGAGATTGCCGTGTGCCGCGTTGTTCAGAGTGTCATCGCTTCGGACATGAGGCAGAAGACTGCGTGAGGACCTACGCTTCAGCTGTCGGACGTCAAGAAACTGATCGGTAAATGAAATGATCATGGACGCTGACGAGGCGGAGAGCACAGCAGCCAGCACTGCTCCTGCAGTCCTGAGCCTTGTATGCAACGACCGCGGTTTTCGCCCTAAAGAACAAGACCGAAAGCCTGGTGAAGAGGAGAAGACATCTGTCACAACAGACGAGAAGAAAGTCTTAAGCTCACCAGAGCCTCAAATTGAAGAAAACAGCAATTTGGAACAGCATTCAACAACAGAGGAGGCCCCCGAAGTCGTCGAAATGCCTGACGCGAGTCAGGCTAGCAAGCGATCCCTGGAAAGATCATCTGAGATCCCGGAAACCGAGAACGAAGCGAAAAGAAGGTGCCGTGGAAAAAGTTTACTACAAAAAAAGGTCGTTATAACGCGCTTCGTACCCGACAGAACTCGCAGTAATGATGCAAGGTGAAAGACTGGATTCATCTACAGATGGCACTCTGCAACTATCAACTTAGGCAAGTATAATTGGGGAAAGGAAAGGAACTATTAGTGCCTATGTGCAACCTTTCCTCTTAGAGATGTTTGAGATGCCCGAACCTTGTCGATTCGCGTCTTTGAATGTCCGGGGATTGAATTCCAGCCGAAAGCAGTACCAGTTACAGCGGTTGCTAGCTAAAGAACAACTGGATATTTTGGCAGTTCAAGAGACAAAAATGTCCGAAGACGAACAGGTTGAGCGAGCATTGCGGCCATTTCTTTTGAGGTACGAGGTTTGTGTTAGCCAAGCCGTTGGTGTGTCAGCTGGGTGCTTTCTCTTTCTAAAAAAGACCTTAAACATTTATAATTTGTCAGTAATTTCTCATGATCAGGGTCGTTTCATTATTTGTGATTTTACTATGTCAGAAATGTCTTGGCGAGTCATTTGCATCTACGCTCCGAACAAGGTGAAAGATCGAGAACTTTGCTTTAATTATCTTCGCCAATACTTAGAATGTGACCGCATGGTTGTCTTCTTTGGAGATTTCAATTGTGTCTGCAACGCTTCAGCTAGGTCAACGCAAAGAAATGTCAATGACAGTAGCGCGAACCTCTTAAGCGAGATAATAGATGAGTACGATAGGATAGACGCAGCGGGAATTAATGCACAGAGAGGACAGCTACAGTACACGCATTTCCAGGCATCCACACATTCGCGTCTTGATAGAATTTACGTGTCATTTGATTTAATGAGTAATTTTCAAAAGTACGAAGTGAAGTCTCTTCATTTCACCGACCATTGCTTAGTAACTGCAACATTTGGGAGCAGAGCCCGTAAAACAAATAATTTATACTTAGGAACTCTGGAAGCTCAATGCCAAGCTTCTAAAAGATGAGCAGTTTGTTTCCAGCGTAAATGCACTATTCGAAAAATATACTGAAGCAAATGACCTCTCTTTACAGACAAGATGGGAGTACTTTAAGGAGGAGCTTAAGCAAGTGGCAATTGAAAGATCAAGCAGTATAAAACTTAAAGCAACTGCTAGAGAGAGGCAACTGAATCGAGACTTACGCATACTTCACGAGACGGAATGTGAGAACCCCGGCCATGGGTTAAAGGACATTCAGTTCGTGAAGTCGGAGATAGAACATTTGCACAAAGAGCACTACGAAGGCGCGGTTGTACGTTCTCGAAATAACAAGTTTCTTTTTGGGGAGCAACCTACCAAACGATCTTTGGCTTCCGAAAAAAAGTATGCACTAGCAAAGGATATTTATGAAATTGAATATAACAATCAGATCAAGCCTGATTCCAGCAGCATTGAAAAGGCCTTTGTTCATTACTATACTGAACTTTTTGGGAAAAAGACACCACATACGATCTCGATGGGTGTGATTAATTTGTTGATGCATGTGCCCCAATTGCAAAACGATATAACGGAATGGCTTGAAGAACCAATCACGCTAGGAGAAGTACAAAAAGCTGTTGACGAACTACCCAGTCACAAGGCGCCAGGACCTGATGGAATTACGTCGGAATTCTACAAAACATTCAAAACCCGTAGTTGCACTGTACTCCTTGACGTATTACGCGAGGCATACGCCGTGAAAGAGCTTCCTCCGTCCTTTTTAAAAACACGCACCATTCTGATTCCCAAGTCAGAAGACTCTGTAAAACTACGCTGTGTTATCAACTATCGGCCAATCACACTATGTAATACGGATTATAAGATATTCATGAAAATTCTAACGAGGAGGCTTCAAGATGTAATTTGCCAAATTGTCGGGGAACACCAAACGTGTGGCATAAAAGGAAGAACAATTCAGTCAAATATTCATATTGCAAGAAGTGTTTTGGAATGCTGCTCAGATAAAATGGAACAGGTTGCCATGCTACAGATAGATCTCGAAAAAGCATTTGATAGAGTTAATTACGACTTTCTTTGGCAAGTGTTGACACACGTCGGAGTGGGAAAAGTAATTTTTGATGGAGTCAGAATGGCCTATAGAGGATGCTCAACGAAGCTTATTGTAAACCATAAACTCACTACACGTATCGCAATGTTGTCTGCTGTCCGACAAGGATGCCCACTCTCACCATTATTATTTGCCCTCTATCTGGAACGTTTTTGTTTGAGCATCATTAAAAGTGGGAACATCCGAGGTTACAAGTTAAACTCTGTAGAAATTAAAGTCCTAGCGTACGCTGATGACATTGCTATATTTTGTTCTGACAAAAAAAGTGTAACTGAAGCAGTTGCTTTAACGAAAAACTTTTGCAAAGAAACTGGAGCTGCAGTGAACTGGAGAAAATGCACTGGGTGTTGGCATGGTCCATGGGCGACGAAGCCCACAGAATATGAAGGCATCGAGTGGAGCGAGGAACCTTGTAAATATCTCGGTGTACCACTTCATCAATTTCGCAACAGCTCGTCTTACTGGTCTGATGTTACTAGAGATTTAAAAAAGCGTGTGTCCCGATGGCATTCTCGTGATATGTCCATCTTTGCAAGAGCAACGGCTTGTAACATTTTTCTAATTGTGAAGATAATGTATGTGCTGCAAGTACTACATTGTGCCCGCATGAATGTTAAAAAAATTCACAGGTTATGTGCTTTGTTTATTTGGAAGTCCGGGTCAGAGCCGATGAGACGAGATAACCTTTTTCGACGCATTTCACTTGGTGGCATCGGCTTACCACACCTCTTTGTTAGACAACTTGTGTCACGATTTTTCTTTCTACGGGATCAGGAACAACCATTTGTGCGTACAATGATACAAACAAAATTAACATGTCACTTTCCTTCATTTCTGGTCTCATCCGTTAATTTGAAACCTATGGCAACCGTAGGTTTTCTAAAAGAAGTAATCGAATCGTTTTACTTTTTATCCGCATGGTTTTCACGAGAATACTTCTCCGGTGTAACCAGAAAGGAACTTACAAGAGCACTTCTGGACACACTATTCCCTGTCCCGCTCTATAGGGCACTCTTTAGTTCTGGTCCGGGTCAAGATGTGCTAAGTCGAGTTAAAAAGATGTATATTCCACCCGCAGTGAAAACTTTCTTTTTTAAGCTACACACAAACACGTTGCCCGTGAAGGTATGGATGCAACAAAAAGGAATGTTTGTTCCGTGGTCAATCGACTGCTTGCTGTGTAAACAACCAGAGAGTATAGAACATGTTTTCATTAACTGTTGGGATGCTATTTTGTTTTGGGATATCTTAAAGCGGACTTTGAAAAAAGATTTGCCTATCACACCACACTCCATTCGTTTCCTTCCTGTCGACAAACAAGATTTGATTCCATACGACCTTTTTATGGTCATCGGGCTTTTTAGTATTTGGAAATCACGCATGGCAGTGAGACATGCAGACATTAACCCTCAGCCTGTAAATGTTTATTTCAGTGAAATTATCACCCAGATTAAGGGCATTTATGCTCCCGCAGAGCGGGCCCCAGAGTGGGCGCCAATCCTGGATAACATCATCCAGATGAAGCAATTGTAACAGCTGTTTA
Source organism: Ixodes scapularis (assembly GCF_016920785.2). Lineage (NCBI taxonomy): Eukaryota > Metazoa > Arthropoda > Arachnida > Ixodida > Ixodidae > Ixodes > Ixodes scapularis. The sequence goes on along the minus strand of NW_024609857.1, from coordinate 50,007,305 downwards.
TGCTTTAACGAGTTACAACTACTGTTTACCAGGATTAGGAAAAACAATATAGAACTCTATTTGGAACGTTCCCAGTGTTTTTATCTGCTAGCTAGCGACTTGCGTATGCGGAAATATCAATACCGGTGACAATGGTAGCATGTTTCATGTATACAAAAAGTGCGGGTGTCTTTTGTGTAAAAGTGAAACACCTGTAACCAATGAGTAGAATGAATGACTTTATTGTAACTGCTCTAACTGAAATTAAAGGATATAAAGAAATAAAAAACAGGTGGCGTAGCATAGCGGTTAAGGTGTCCGATTTGTACGCATGTGGTCGCGGGTTCGAAGCGCGGTGGTGCTGCTTTTTTTTTTTTTTTTTCTCAAACATTTTGTTTTATCGAGGCATTTCGCGATATTTATGAGTGCGTATAGCTTTACTCTTATATAAATGCTGCCCTTGTTGATGAAATTCCCTTGGCAGTGGCAGTCAAACGTCATCTGATGGACCATCAGATGACGTCTGATGGTCCATCACGTTCCACCAACGCTGCTGACTGGCAGTCAGTGTCGAAAATTACGTAGCTTGATGGAATTTTCAATAGGGGTGTAACGAGCCTCGGTAATTTCGCTGACGCCACTCAAGATAGTTAGACATCGCCAGGAAGACGTAGAACCAACAATTTGAACGCGAAAAAGGGCAGGGGGACTCACACCGACGCCGACAACATCGCATTTCAATGGTTTGTTTATGGGCGACGGCGAGATTTTTGCCCACACCCCCATCGCGCATGCGCGGCGCCGGTGGCGTCCGCTAGGGGCGCTCCGGGCGCTCCGGTTTGTTTGTAAACATGAGTTGGTGTATAGGAGGCTTGAGAAATAAACCCAGGTAGCTGACTTTTAGACGTTCCCTTCTGTGTATGTTCCTTCAACTAAAAGTTTTTTTTGTTTTTTTTTTCCGTTTTTTGCTTCGCAGTCTTCGCGGTGTTAACCGACATGATTAGGTACCACCAGCTCACATGCGCAGTTAGTCTCTTCGGAAATAACTGTGCCCGAAGCGCAATGATGGCATGAGCAAATAAAAATGTTTTTTGTAGCACATGACTTGGGCTGGACTTTGGCTGTATTGAGCGCCACCTAGCCGAGCTGCTTGCAACTATACTGTGCTTGACCCTGCCATCTCGCGGCGAGCGATTTAAACTTCGTTCACGCTTCGCGGTACCATGACACAATGAGCGAAGTAGGCTGCTTCATTCGCTCTTCGATGGCGGCTTTTGGTTCCGCGACTGGTTTACCATTCCTCCGTGATGGGCGGTAGATATCGGTTGTCTCCGTTTACCATCGTAATATATAGGCACCGATCATATTATGCTCCGCTAAAGCAATATCAGAAATTAGGCGAACATAACCCTGTCCGCCAATGCCATCCCCTGCTAGGTCAAGGAAGACTTCCAAATCCAAACAAAGTCATTGATTTAAAGCGGCCGAAATGTGTGCTTGAAATTTACCGAAACCCGCGGTACACGCCTCGGAATATAATACAACGATTATTTTTTTCATGCATCGTCGCTTGAGGGCCGGCGAAAGACGCACCTTTCCATGGCTTCCGGCTCATGTGACATCACCGGAAATAACCCAAAGCCGCGACCTCTTAGATCGGATCCCTAATATCCCGCTGACAGGAACTCACGCTGAAAGAGCAAAGCTCTCGACCATATTACTTGGCAAACACCAATCCGTTATTCGAGGTAGAAAAATAAATAAATAATAAAAAAAATCAAACGAGTCGGGGAGAGTGCCCGTATTAGAGTGTGCGTCCGTGTGTGCAAAGAGAGGAAGATTGGAGGGGGGGGGGGGGGAGGAGGATTACTTGCTAAACCGACCAATTGGCGCAGAGCCTCATCACCGGCCGGTTCGCTCCTCTTCCGCGGGTCACGTGCGCGTTTTAGCAGTCGGAACATACGACTTCCGCTCTCCCGAAATGCATCTGCTTCCGTTTGGTTTTCTGCTTCAGCAGCACACGCGCACGCGCAGTGATCATCCCCGGGATTCACACACAGACAGATTATCATCTTGCCCCTTCTTTTTTTTTTTTAATTTTCGTTTAAAATCGCAGATTTCAAAAAGAAAGAAAGAGAGATAGAGAGGGAGAGAGAGATGAAGGGAAAAAGCACTCAACGAAATAGACGACGCGAACCGTTTTCCGTGGGTTCCACTAGATGGCGCTACGATTAAAACAAGGCCCTAGAAGTTAAAACACCGTGCGGGGGGAAGGAAATCGCAGAGAGGGCGCTGGCGTCGCTTGTGAAAGCAGCCAAAGCTGTTGTCGCTCCCGCGAAGGGGCCAAAGAACAAGAGCATAACTCCGCGCGCGCACGCGGCTTTTTCTCGCTGCAGTGCCCGTGATTGATTATCCCTGCCAGCCAGGAAATTAGCGGCACCGCGAAACGGCCCGTCATGTTGATACGGAATCAACAAGGAGCGCGATGGTGAAGGGTCCCGCCAACTGTGCAGCGAAGCGGTTTGGTGGCTGGCGTTGCCCGTTCAAATGAACAATGGCCGCCATTGAAGGGCCTACGGAGTTCAGCGTGTCCGGTTATCGTCACGTGAAGTCGTTTCAGCCGGCCGCGCTGATGATGATAATGATGCCGTTGTCGTAAGAACCTCGCGCGTGTTAGTCTGACGGTCGTTAATTAAAGGGGTAGGCACCATTCGCGGCCCGAACCTAATATCGAAACTCTCTGTGGCTTCGGGGGAACCGCTGCAAATGGTGCGTTGAGAGAGTTTCTGGAGTGCGGCGTTCGCGCAACGTCTGCTCAGTGCTGGTGCATGGTGCCGATAACTGAGACGTAGATAACGGCCAATGAGACCTATAGTGTGCCAGCCTGGGCTGCTAAATTGTGTATTTTGCGGCGGGATATTCGATATAGAAAAGCTTGAGGAGTCACTAAAGTGAATTTTGAGTTTCAGGTAAAAAAAAAAAAAAAAAAAAAAAGAAGATATTAGGTTACTTGTTATCACGTGCCGTCGTTTCAGCCGTTATGAGCACGAGACGGACTTTTTCATATGTTACAAATCTTGTAAACAGGCCAAATAAGGATGGTACTGGTTAGAGTCCATTGAAGCTACCGTGATGGCGACACGGTCGAAATGTGAAGACAAAAAAGGAGTAGCTCAAGCGTCATTCTGTATATAAAGTACGCAGGCTCAAGATAGAGTTGTGAGAAATGCTATGGCCGTACCCTCAGCTACCGGAAAACATTTATGCAATATTCAGCCTGTTGGGTTGTCACAGTCGAGACGGTCCACAAGGCTGTGAAGCTGCGCGAATGAAAAACTAAAGTGACATCGTCGTCGATTTGTCTGTAAGACCCTTTAATCACTCCACGCTGCGGATAACGAAGTATAAAAATTTGACTCAGCTTGACGTTAATTTCGTGCATGCAAGCGTTGAGTATCACGTGCAATTACAAAATAAACAGCGGTTAAAATACTCGCGTGCGCTGCCGTGCACTGATTTATAAAATTTCATCGAATTAACCGTTGCCTCTAGGTTGCCGGACATCGGCAATCTCGGAAGCCATGATTGAATCATGAGCGAATAGTGAATGCACCTGTTCGCATGGAAACACGAAGGGTAGCGCCACAATCCGTGTTGCACGAAGAGCTTTCTCTCCATAAGCCTCAACCCTGTCAGTGTTAATATCGCTACCTCTACCTGAGTACAGAGCACACTATAATGGTCCACACCAGGGGCTTATCCAGGAGTTTCCATCTCGGAATAATAGGGAATCCTAGAACAGGGGGCGCCCCATCGCTTCGGGTTCCTCGAGCGTGTTGGACGACCCAAAGCGTTGGGGCCCTCATTCTGGAACTCCCTACAAATTTCTAGGGGTGGGCGATTGATCGATTAACCTACAGAATAATAAATTATTGCTTTAATCTCGATTAATTTTTTTTTTTGGTCACCGGTTCATCGTTAGAGTTTTGACGAACCAAATTGAAGTAAAAATTAAACCCCTTCACCACGCAGACATGAATGAAAAGACCTCTATGAAGGGCAAACTTTGGATGAAATTTCAACCTAAGTTAAAGTGCAAGGATTTGTAACTCCATGCAAGCGAAGAAGGTTACACGTGTATCGGCCACTTGAATGCCATGCGAGTGTCCGTTTAGATCAGCACAGACTATTGTGAACAATTAAAGGAGGCCGCTCTTGCCGGAGAACATCAACGAACATCCTTGCCTCATGCAGCTGAAGTTATATTCTGTGAATGTGAGTGTCTCTGAACTGTTCTCAACTACCTATCAAAGGTGATCCATAATTCAAATTGTGTATTGCTCCGCTTATCACATATTCAGCAAAAAAAAAAAAGTAATTTTGTTTAAAAAAAATATTATGTATGAAAATGGATCAGGCCGATTAATTGATTAATTAATCTACTAAATTGGGCGCTTAATCGGGGTTAAGTTTGCAATCGACTCCCACCCCTAATCATTTCTGTAAGGGGGGTGGGGTACCTGTACCACAAGTTTGCGTACTTTGAACGCAGTCTATTCTGGGGGGTGTTGAACGCAACCTAGCGAGGTTCTGGCGGCTGAGAAAATTACCGGTCTACACAGCCGTATATCTTTGGCTCATATAATTGTTCATAGAGACCTCAATTTTTTTTATTTGTTATACACTCAAGACTCCGGAGCTTTATAGCGTATGGACCTAGCATAACAGTCTATAGTATTATAGTAGTATGATAGCAATCTACAATGGAAATATGCTGGTAAGTTAATATTTGCCCCAGAGTAATGGACAGAAGATGAGCGAACCGCCGTCTGTTCCCCGTCTTAACCTTGCTTCCTCGAATAAATGCCGTTTTAAAGTCTGCCTCCGTATATGGCTGGCTGATATATAAACAGGGCGCATCGTTTTCTTCCGGGGCGCCCCCCCTCCATTCCCCCCCCCCCCCCCCCAACCACACACAGTACACACACACACACACGCGCGCGCGCGCGCGCTCACACACACACAGAGTTTGGCACGCTCTTTTAGGCCGGGGGGCCTCGGACTCGGAGTCTGCCTGGCCAGCCCCAGCGGAGTTGATGTACGCTCATGGTGCGGGCGACGAGCCAGACGCCCCCGGTGTCGTGTTTCTCGGGCCGGCATTCAGCGTGGGCCCCTCTCTTCGCCCTGCCTGCATGCGCCGTCCCTTGTCGTCGTACCGCAAACATAAAATACCGCGCACTCACAAATTGCGTTAGGGGAGCGAGTTTTCTCGGAAACTTCTATCTATACATCTTTTGTGCAGGCCTCGTTCAACCGCGACTTTTGAAACATCGAAATCTTTACGCGTTTCTCTTCTTTTTCCCCCTCACCCCTTCCCCCATCCTCCTCTTATTTTTTGTGCTTACAGTCGCTTTTTTAAGCGCGAAATGTACTTTCGCTTTTATGCATCTGTGCGTTTGAGTATACGGTTCTTTGGCGGAGTGGAAACCGTCTTGTACGAGCATTCTTTTTTCTTCTTTTTTTCTGTTTTGTATTATTTTGGAATCTCGGCGAGTAACGGGCAAAAGGTTCACGTTACGCGCACAAGCTCGGGAATGTACACGATAGCGCTAGAAAAGTTGGTTTCACCCTCCGCGCCCATGACCACCAATCATGTTTTCCTGGTATCTTTGTTACGCCTAGAAAGTCCGAAATTTCAGGACTTACACCCCCGCAAACTGCTTCCGACGAAACATGAACCACCGGACTGAAGTTTTCCGAGATCTTTTTATGGCAGTCCACCTTTTATGAAATCATAGTTACGCAGGTTCTGACATGAAAACACATGTTCGCGTTCCATTAATTTACGGGCGACTATGTACTAAATTTATAATTGTAGTTCTCACATCGTGCATCCTGTTCATTCCACGAGTTTGAAGTAGTTGGTTCCAAAATATGGGACCGGATTCTCCATTTCATCAAATAAACATTGAATTGATTGACAGGCTTTCAAGCAAGAGGCTCGTGTTAGCGCTCGGGGTTTGCGCGAACGTTCTCTGAACACATCAAACTGGCGATTTCAAAAAAAAAAAAAAAGAACAAGAAGGAAACGATGGATTGAATGAATAATCCCTTCCTGGGGCTGAAAAAAAAAAAAAAAAAGACAAACCGACACTACATAAAAGTGACGTGGTCGAGGCATGCTTCATCTTCTGGTAGACGTCTTTGGGCCTGAATACGACGGGCCGTTAGCCCGGATGTAAACGGGCAAACAGCGCCCCTGGACGCCTCTCTCGAGAGAGAGGTCCGGTACCGCACTCCTCTCACATCCGCGCGTTCATGAAGTGCTCCAGCGGTTCGGCGTGCCGAGTGGGAGCGCCGGTGCTTGGGCCACGCCACACTTCGTTACGCCAATTCAAATGGACCGCGGTGGATACTACGAGCCATCGCATATCCAATCCATCGCTGAGAGTGTTGCACCAGGTCTTCTGTTTGGGAAGGCGTGGGATGCGCCTAGAGCACCGGGTTGGTTGGGATGACTCGTTAGGATCGTCTGCGGTCCATCTCGTGGTGAAATGGAACGTACGAAAGACGGCGTTGGTTGCGGATGGAGGCAGCCAGCGACGAGCAGCCATGGCACGCCGCTCTTGAGACGGCGCCTGCTGCCCAGAAGGCAGGTCTGAGAGGCCCCTGCAGCGTTCGCGTACGCTCGCTGCCGGCGCCTGAAACCACTTGACTGACCTCGACGTCCGCCCGTTCATTCACGTTAACAACGGTGCACAAGGAAAGAAAAGAAAAAGCAAAACGGATAAAAACTCCAGACTGGTGGGTTCTTTCGTAAGTACGGTCGGTAACTGCGAGCCGAACATATTCAAGAGTGTATACCGGAAATTGGGATTGTTACGACGAAGACTGCAGAGTCCGCTGTTGCGCTTGGTGCAGCGAATATGGACCGAACTCATCAAGCTTATGCCGCATGCGTGACGCCGTCATAACTATAGTCCTCAGAGGAGGTGGGCGGCGGGGCATATCATGCTTACACGCGCACAGCATTAGGGAGGTTGTGGCAAGTGCAGAAAGATGAAAGTTCCTTCGATGCATCATGACATCGGAGGCTTCCCAACTTCTTTCTGAGATCGACCTGTTGGGTAAACGAGTTACCAACGGCACAACGTTCGCTCGGCAATATATCAGCAATCAATACTGAGCGGAGTAGACTGATAATGTTCAGCCGCTTATTCTTCAATTCTTCTTGGCGCAAAACAAGCGTGCATCAGGTTGCCATCGCCGCGTAGCCGCTCTGTTTACGTCTGCTGAACGGAAAGTCTGGCACTTTAAATGCGCCGTCGCACAATGCGATAAGTAACCAACGCTGCCCGATTCAAGCTTCACGCATGATTCACATGGTGAGATTTTACCCGCGTTTACGCAGTTGCGACGTCAAACCTCGCAGCTTCCACAACGCAATTTTTGCCGCACGAGCGATGTCGCAACTGCGAAAACACACTTGCGATCCACCATGCGCATCGCATTACTGAATAAAGCTTCGCATGGTGCGATTTTAATTGCCACTTTGTGGCGGCTGCGACGTTATCACTTATTATCATTATCACGAAAAGAGATCAATTATTTAGCCGCAAATTAGCCTAAGCGTTAGACGGGAATTTTTTGCTCATATGTCATCGTTTTCTATTTGCAAATCGGTTTAAACTGAAGTAGAAGTAGACGCCGAAGAAAAACACGCAATATAAAGTTGCTAGTGAGCGCTGTGTGAGAGGAGTGTTCTTTAGGTGTGTGGGGGTGAATGCTTGAGTGACAGTTTTTCGGGTGCGCCAAATGTCGACAAACATGAACAACCAACTCGCCCAATCTCAAGTTCTTACGGTGATTGATGTATCAGCGGCTAAATCGCAACCGAAATCGCAAGCAAAATCGTGAATGAGGCTTCCCACATAAAAAAAAAGAACCGAAAGAACGAAGCTATTTTCTCTTTTTCTCGCAGGAGCAGTTTGTTTTGTAGCGTCTCATGCAAAACCCTACTCGCTCATGGCACAGTTCTTCACAAATACCATATACCATGAAATTTCTGCGTCAAGATTCAAAACGGCTTCCTCTTCGAGCTTCGTGATCGTGGTCCACTTTCGGCGATTTCTCCCTAAGCTACAGTGACACTGCCCATGCATCAGGCATGGGATCTTCGCTGCAGGCATGATGACAGGATTATCTGCTGGCACGCCTCAAGCGAGTCCGAAAAGCACGTTTGCTTCATACGCAGATCTGTGCTTCGAACATGTCCCCAGTAAGGGTTTTGTGCGCACGATCTGACGGGACCGTCGTATACGCGAGGAAGAAACCCGCCCGAGACATTAGGGAGTTTTAGTAGATCGTTTTCGTGCAGCCGATCTGCAAGGTAACCGGACAAAAGCTCACCGGACAAAAGCTCACCGGACAGAAGCTCACCGGACAAAAGCTCACCGGACAAAAGCTCACCCGTTTTTTGACAGACCCGGACAAAAGCTCACCCGTTTTTTGACAGACCCGGACAAAAGCTCACCTCGATTTCTTTTTTTTTTACTATCCGGGCGAAACACGGGTTGAAATAAAGTGCGGACGCAATGAACATTGGACCATTTTTAGGAGAACTTGTACCTCATCCACCATTGAGTTGAGAATTTTTTTAAAAATACTTTGAAAGAACGGGAGTTCGGCCTTTTGAAAAAGTACAAGACAGATGACCAATTTAAAAAATTGTGCGGGATTTTAGATAGGCTCGGGTTTCTTCCACCACAGCCTGTTCCACAAGTACTGACCACCAGGGAAAAGTCTACCGGTGACATCGCTACCTACTGGACTATTTTGATTGCGCGTATTTCAACGGCCGCTTCCGTTATGCTTCTGTTCCATCTGCGGCGGCACCCAGAGCGAATTCTTCCCTTCGCCTGACTCTGCGCCGACGGCGACCGGAGTTTCCCCCGGTACGGAGGAATATGTACGACACCACCGTTCAAGATAAAGACCGGATGAGCAACACCTGCGAAAGATAGAGTACCGGGTTCCAGATGCCCGTCGGCCACGCCCATTAATGCGTCTTGAGGCTGATTGAATGCCTACAGCAAAATCAGGCGCTCGTTGCCATGGCATTGACAAAAGCCCGGAGATGTGAGCCCACCGTAAAGCGGGTGCGAAAAATCACTCTGCACCTGCAGAATCGTCTTAGAAATATTTGTGAGGGCTTGCATGTACATCGAGATCTACCAAGACTGCTGGAGCTAGTGGGGCACTGCATTCGCTTCTAACCAATCGATAAATAAACTTGTTTCTACTAAAATCAACAAACCATGCGCCTGTCAGATTTAATTTATCGTTGCCTTTTTGTGTCGCACGCATGCACCTAAGTTGTCCGCACTCGTGTTAAGACCAACATGAAATTTTCTCGTGGTGAGCTTTTGTCCGGGTCTGTGAAAATATGGGTGAGCTTTTGTCCGGGTCTGTGAAAAAATGGGTGAGCTTTTGTCCGGTGAGCTTTTGTCCGGTGAGCTTCTGTCCGGTGAGCTTTTGTCCGGTGAGCTTTTGTCCGGGATTCGATCTGCAAAGCGGAGCGCGGAATCGCCACTGCGCCTGCGCGCCGATGGCCTTGGCTGTAGAGTTCCGGGTAGCGAGTTTTAGTAGACCTTGTTTCCTCCTCCACTAAGCCCCTCCGCTACCCGGAACTCCAGAGCCAAAGCCATCGGCACGCAGGCGCAGTGGCGGTTTCTTCGTATACCCGAGGGTTAGCGGAGGGGGAAACACGGTCTACTAAAACTCCCTATTGTCTGCAGACTGTCGTTTGTGGTTTGTATGATGTAGTCGCAGGGTGGCCGCTGCTTTAGACTCGATAACATATATATACCCGTTTTCGACGAAGGCAGCAGCGCTGCGCAATATACGTCATTTTGAAGGGCACGCGCGCTCTCTTCGTCTCACTCTCTCACACATGCTTGGGTTCCCGCAAAGAAGCGCCTTCCCAAGAGCGCGACCATGCATCACGTGGCCCCTACCCTTCTTCTGTCAGGACCATTTCTCTCGGTCCGGGCGGGACGCGACTTTACAAACGCAGGGGATTTGTGGAGGTGCTTTGCGCAACACCTGTTCAACGCGACCTGCGCGTGCCAATGCGGACCCACAGGGCGGCATATATATGCCTCTTTATTTTTTTATTTTTTTGTGCCTTCACATTTATCGCGTCGGTCGGGCACCCTCCCTTTTTTCGCGCGCGCTTGTTTCACTCGACCTGCCAAAGCGGTGACCGAGAGCCACGCGAGCCCCCAGTGATGTACGGTACGTTTTCCGAAAAACGGGAAATGTCACGATGTTGGGGAGGCTGATGAACGAAGCCGGCTTTTATCTGTGACGTATAACCACGAGAAACGAACGGTCGAAGTGAAGGGACGAATATATCGTGCGATCCGGCGACGACTTGAAAGCCGGTATAAAAGCTCCCTTGACAAGAAGGTACAATGTACGCGTGCTTAGGCTTTCTTTTTTTTTTTTTTTTTTTTAAGAGACACGCCTACTTTGGTGTCCGAACTATCGAGAAAATGAAATATTTGGACTCAAATATTTCATTTGTTTCCCTCTTTCTCTTTTTATTGATCACGTGTGACTGCAATGCAGAGCTCTGAATATGTGAGACGTAATGGGCCTCCTGAGCCTCATTAGTAAATTATCTGAACCACTGAGTGTCTTTACTAATAAATGTACAAACATTAAACAATCCGTGAAATGTGTACCTCTCACGACCACCGAAGCACCGTTTATTTCAACAAAATTCGATAGCGTCTTAATCGCGGGAGTGAAACTCAAGTAACAGTCATTCACTTCCCCTTGCGCCATGTTGATCATTTCGTTGCGGTGTGGTTTTTGTTTCTTTAACATAACGCACGACCCTTTAGGGAAATAATAATTGAGTAGCGTCTTCATGAACAAACATTATAGCACTTCTCGCAAAAACAAACAAATGAAGAAACATAACGAAAACAACAACAAGACAGCTTCTAGCCTTTTTCTGTCTAATTTATTCCGCGATGTTTGTTTGCTTGAACTAATGTGCGACCTCAAACACTTCCGCGCTCGGCGTTTTTTGTTTTGCTTTGCTGAGCATGGTGGGCGGCAGCTGGTGATTGATTGCGTTTGGGGACGACATGCGTCCATACTTTGTGGCCTTTTCATCTTTAATCACACTCCGCCTTTCGCAGAAATTTTCAATTTTGAGCTTGTTCTTTTGACACTTCACAATTGTAGTTTAAATACGACACGAGTTGAAAAACCCAGTGTTGGAGGACGCGTTCCTCGGGAAAAGTGCTGTAACTTAGTAACGCTATTCGTTGCTCGGTCAAAGCGTAACTAAGCTAAATACGTTGTTACTGTGAGCGTAAAAAACGGCGAAAACCAATTAAAAAAATATGAAACAGTTTTTTTTAGCTTTAATTTCACAATGTTACTATAATACTTTCAAAATATACCAAACTTATAGCCTTTTTTTTTTCTATCTCTTTCGGGTTTTCTTGGTTTAACTTTGCCGCAGGTTTTTAAGTTTCCTCCGAAACAAACGTAGCGTCTTTTTCGTGTATGTACATCATTCGCCAATAGGTTGGTATTTGCAACTTTCACGGCCTATATATATCAGAGGGCGTTCTAGTTCCTATTAAAACGGCTATCATCTGGATGATCGTCGTAGAAGAACAGTGCGAGGTTGAATCTGCGACGCGTAAGCAATTCTTTTTCTTTTTTGTAAAATACGAGCGATATAAGAACCGTACCTGATTCTTCTATGTCAGGAAGGGGTAAGCAAGCACCTTCGTACAGAAGCCGTTCATCCAGAAGCTAGGGCGCGAGATTCTCACGCCGCGGTACAACAATCGCTGAAAGTCGCGAATGGTGCATCGTCGACACCTTCCGTGTGCTCGTCCCCTTCTCCGCCCTGTAGGATTTGCGCAACGTTTGGCAACCTAAAGTTGTCAAAAGGAACCAAGCAAGTGGTGTGCAACGTGTACGCCCAAGTGCGACAGTTATCGGAGACTCAACGTGGTTTCCGTATACCGGTTGGTTAGCAAGCTCACCGCAGCGTAATCAAGCAGGAGTGGGGATTGAGCCCCGGAAGCCTGGGCTCTGCAGTGCGGCTTTTCGCTATACGTGTCCCGAGCTGTGGTACGCCACCGACTTGCGGTAACAAAACGCGATTCGAATGATATTTGCTTCGTGCCGTGGAATGTGCGTGCTCCCATTTCGGTATATCGCACCCGCGCTATGATTTTTCAGCACTAGAAGAGTTTAGGTACCAACAACCTCAAAACCGCAGCGCCGACGAAATTCATGGCATTTCTCAAATCGACACCGCATACCTGCGTCGGTCGCGAGACAAAGAGAAGTCAACGAGATCGACCAGGGTGTAATTCGCCTCGTAAGTCGGTCCAAGTATACTTCGTTCAAAGCGCTAGGCATGTGTGTCTAGAAACGGGTGAAACGAGACGCGGATATGCCCGCATTCCTGGCAATCGCGGTTCATCACCCTCAACCGCGATCCGCGATCCCCGTGCAACGCGTTTGTGTCACGCAAAAACTAAAGAATTCAACAAGAAAGCTCAAAAGTACGGAACTACTCCGTCGTCTGCAGCGATTAACAACACGTGTGTTGCCAGAAATTCAGCGAGTTCGCTTTCCCGCACAACACGTGGGTTGCGCAAAAAAAAAGTAAACTCGCAACATCTTCATTTTTTTTTTACATTGTACAGAGCACGGGGTGTTCGCTGCGGGCACGGTGACAGTGTTGTCTATGTCTGCATGTCACACACGTCTGCAGGCAGTTTTAGTGTGAGCAATGGGACAGGAATGAACGGCGACTTCAGAGACATCAGCGGATAGCCGTGGACAGACCTGAACGACAGCAGCAGCCCCGCGTCAGTGGCTTACCCGAGGAACGGGGCTCTTTAGCCGGAGGTGCGTCACCAGCGGCACTCGAGGGACGGGGCCGCCGTAATTACGGGTCGAGCGGTCCCCCCACGCCCGAGATTAAGACAAAGTGGCATCGCCTTAATGGATCGAACCGGAAACAACCGAGCGCGAGGCTGCCAGCCCCGGGGGCATCGCCGCTTTCTCTTTTTCCTCTTGGAAAAGAGACGCCGCCGCCGGCGCCACGATGCTGCTTCCAGAGTTAGAACATGGCCACCGTAGGGCCCCAGTTTATCTATGACAGACAAATGTTCACTTTTATCGGAACAAATTGTGTATGATGGAATACTTGTTGCGGCACTGTGTTGAACATAAGAACTAAGTTAATTTTTGTTCTTTCCGATTTCGTTCTGCGAAGAGGTGGACCTGCATGTTTATATTTTGCATTTAATCTTAGTCTATTACTTTGTTCTTTTCATTTTAATAAAAGGAGAGTTTGGCAGTGGCGGAGACGATTGGATTAGCGTACAAGCAACGCCTCATTCGTTCACGTGACCCTGCATTTACCTGACGTCAATGTCTGTGGTAGACACGCTCGATTTGTAAAGAACGAATTGGTGAAGAGTTCACTAGACATCTAATTCGACTATCTTTCACCGTCGACCTTTAAGTCTCTGGTGTCTTCTCACGCTTTGCCGAAAACGGAGGAAGGACGTGCTGTACTCGTATGAGCGGTGCTTGTCGTTAAACTAGGAGAAAACGAATGCTTTCAACTATAACCAGATTAGTGACCGGAAACTGCTCATATATGGGACTTTTTGAAAGTCAACCATATACAGGACAGCGGCTTCGAGAAGAAGATAATATTATTTTGGCCTATAATCTTGAACTGAAATGAGTCGCTCCTTCCAATTTTGTACCTGCGAAAAAAAAAAAAAAAGAGTGGCGAATGAGAAGATAGAGATTATTGCCCATAGTGGGGGTTGAATTGTCCTCTTCTATAGTTTCTGGAATATTAAAATGAATGGTGTGATGACCTACTCCTTTTTTTTGCGATGTATTCCTTCAGACTTTTGAATATTGAGTCGATTTGGATTTTATACGTTGTAAAAAAACGAACAAACAAACTAAAAAAAATGAAAGCCGTTTACAAATCCCTGTAACGCCGAATTGGAGCGCAGCTCTTGAGGAGGAGTAGGGAAGGGTACTGAGGGGGGTCACGTCACCTGCGGGTAGTCACGTGACCTCGGGGGGGGGGGGGGGGGGGGGGGGGTCACGTGACCCCCCCCCCGGTTACGCCGACGCCGACGCCGACGGCGACGCCGACGCCGCTCAGGCTGGAAACGGGCCTCTAAGAGCTGCGCTCTAAAAACTGCTTCGACAGCTGAATTAAAAAGCTTACTTTAGTAAAGCATCCTTGTGCATATTCGAATTCAACTTCAAAATTTTATTTCCTAGGTATACCTACCACAAGTTTTCGCTTTTGATGCATTGCAAAGCCTTGTACGTCTTCCTTTTCCTGCGGTATCAGGCTGTTCTGCAGCAACCAACTAACCTATTCACGCCATTGATGACCCCTTATCTTATCAGGTTCGTCAAAACGCGCTTTGTTTGGCAAAAAAAAAAAAAAAACACTAGAGCTGCCGTTTGGCGTCTCCATAGCGAGCTTTAGAACACGCGATTTATCTCTCAAGTTTAAACAGTCTTCAGTGTCATTTTAAATCTAGAAGGGAGAGAGAGAGAGAAAAAAAAAGGATAATCTATGACCCATGGTTGAAGAAATTTTGTATATTAACTGGGAATATAGTGTCACAAAATTGTCAACGTCAACACTCCGCAAAATACTAAATTTCTTTTTCAAGGTGTATGCGCTTTTTTTTTTTTTTTTGTCTCTTTTATGTATTTTGCTTTACAACGTTCTTTGTCCAGAACATCGGGAGCATAAACTGCCGAAGTTTCTTCGAAATTAATAATAAATGGTTATATCGTTGACTAGCTCATCCGTACACTCATAATTTGCCATCGTTCATACTCACGAACAAGCGCTAACAAAATTGATTCGTGCATTGCAAATCGCTTACCTTTCACAATGCAGTTTTTTTTTCTGTTTTTTTTTTTTTTGTTTCAGAATGCTTGTTTCTGCTCAGTCACTCACAGAAGTGCATCAAATTAGGCCAGCACCGGGCTATGCACTCGGAATACATGATCATCGTTCTGGATGTCATTGGCTTAAAGGAGCCCTGCTATACTTTTTATGCGTCTATACGTTTTTTTGCGGTTTTCACATCTCTTGTGGTTCGGGCAACCCAGGGGGAGCGGAGAGAGTAACTAAATATCAGTGCGCCATATTTTAACCGAGCGACGCGGAAGCCTCCTCAACCTACAGGGGCGCCCCGTGGGGCCGAACGCGCTCGGCATGTGACTACATCGTGACGTTATCGGTCCTGGCCAGCTCCGGCCTCACGACTGGTCAGAGCTGCTAAAAGCTTTTTTCTTTTTTCGAAATGTGGCGCGAATTGTTTCAATTATTTTTTAAAGTAGTTTTTGTTTAGTATTTTAGGTCAGAAAGGAAACAAATGCAGTTTATAAAGTACGGAAACAAGAAATGACCCGTCGACATACTCGCCACCAAGCGGTCGAAAAGTCGGTGCATACTATAGAAAAGGTTAGTGGGATCAGGTGCCAACGCTGGCCACGCATTGCTGTGAAGCAGCGAGCGTAAAAAGGTCCCGGATGTACGCGGCGGCGCTGCGGTCGTATGGACTGGAGCACTCCGAAGGCCTTCGGCGAGCAGGTTTGGCTTGCGGTTTGACCTTTTGGTGGTTTGGCAGCGCGAAGTGACTCCCGTTCTGAACTGATATTTACCCCGTGTTTGCTGTCGTTTGAGGCCAATAAAGTGTCATGCCGAATTAGTGTCTAGTCGCGCAGCAAATGAAATGCGAGCCGCCATGGCCGCCCACTTCATCCAGCCTATCCAGAACATGCTTTAGTGGCACCCTTTCTAGCCGTCGACATGGAGTGCGGCAGCCGTGAGCGCTCGCTGAGCTCACTACTCCTCCTCTAGTTCACGGCCACTCAAGCGACCAAGGACGTCGTGAAGGAGGTTATTTTTTTGTTGTTTTTCTGATTTTAATTTTCTTATAACTTTTAAAATATAGCGAAATTCCAGAAAAGAAAAGTTTCAGTAAGGTTCTGCGTTCAGTGCGCTCAGGTTCGGTGCAAATTAAAAGCCAGTCAAAAAGCCATTGCAGGGCCCCTTTAAGGGCGATTCACACACTGGCGTTGGGTCTGATCGAGTACGGGGGTTGCTATGTCAACAGCTGCGTCGACTCAATAAAAACCGGGTAAAAACTGGTTTTGTTGGAGCCGACGTAACTGTTGCCGTAGCAACCCTCGCACTGGGGGATGCCCAGCCCTTCCGCCATGGAAAATGAGTGGTTATTATTCAGGGTGTTCTTTGCTTTTAAACTTTGCAAATCGTAAAAAAAAAGTAATAATAATAATAATAAAGCCGTGAAAGCTACATTTCTGTGGTCTCTGCAGTAAAAATATACTGCTAGGGGGACATAATATAGTCGGATAATCGTGGCGATAAGTCGAATGTTGAACTGATACTTTTCATCAACTTTTTAAATTATTGCTCGGTTCCAATTAGAAACTTGCTGTGCGTCATCGAAAACCACGAAATGAGCAATTTTTAGAAATACTTTAAGCGCGTGGAAAGCGCAGTAGTGCACTAAAGACACCACTTGTGCAACATGCACAAGACTAACTGGAAACAACATCAACAACAACAACACCAACACCAAACAAACAAGAAACGTGGATGATAAGATACGGAAAAACCTCTCGGGGCGTTATCGCACCGCGGTATCCTTGCGCCTGCAGCAGAAGTGGTAACTTTTGCGGTCCCCCGCGCTTCACAAGTGCTTCAAGTGTCTCTAAAATTGATTTAGAGGTTTCACTCAGCCAGTTTATAACTGTAACCGTACGTTTATTTTCACTAAATAAAAAAGTTAATTGCCAAACAAAACGTTAGGGACCAAACAAGCTAGTGAAGGTTTAACATTTTAGGCAAAACCCCTAGACTTGGGTGAAGGAAGGACAACACAATGCGAAGTCTCAAACACAGAGATGTGTTTGAGACTTCGTGTTGTGTTGTCCTTCCTTCCCCCCAGTCTCGGGGTTTTGTCTAAAATGTTAACACATGTATTTAGAAGTATCAAACGACACTCAGGAAGTTTCTAATTTCAACCATACATTTATTCCCCCTAATTATATAGCTGATTACCATATTTTAGGTAATTATTTAATTTGTCGGGACGATAAGCCCTCTATATTATGTCCTCCTGGTTGACAACTTACCTCCACAGACCGCTTTAGCGTATAGCTTTTTCGATTTTTTAAAAAAAAACTAAAATCTGAAAAAAAAAGAAAGAAAAACCATGTGTAGTTGTTGATAACTTGAGAAAGGTAGAGTGTAGCTCATTGTGTTCACGCTTCTCGCTTCGTGATTGGCTCGTTGGCGATCTTATCCGCAAATGCCGCAATCTGATTGGCTGAAGGGACTCGCCACGCCCTGCCGTTAATTATGCTCTCAGCGATTTTTTTTTTTTTTTTTTTTTAGAGCATGGCATTGATAGATTTATTCCGAAACTCGAAGTGCCTCACCGCAGCGTAATATGCCACGTTATGCATTCTGGGAATCGGTGGGAAGCGAAATCCGTACGCGCTTCGCTCCTGGCCTGCAGGTTCCCCAGAATGCAACGTGCCCTGCGACGGTAGCGCTCCCCTCTATAGTATAGTCTTAACGGCCCTCAGGTGATCAACTGTTGAAGAAATCTGCACTCGCGCGTGTTCCCAGTACATTGTGGTGCAGGTTCCGCGAGTGTGTGCTGACCACAATATCTGAAGAGCGCCCTCTGCAGACGCAACAGGACACAGAAACAGCCAATCACGGCGAACAACGAAAGGAAATGATCCCGACAGATCACTTAGCTGTGAACACGGTTAGACCTGAAAACTCTAATGCGCTAAGGGACAATGAGCAAGTGAAACTTCATGCTCGTCGTACCGTCATACATCTTTGTTTTTTTATTGTTTTTTTTTTTATTTGCTGGGATGATTCCGTTGCTAGCTGCGATTGGCTCTCTATGTGTTCTGCAGAGAAGTTAAATCACAAAGTTTTTAAAGTGCGAAAATAAAACTTATTTCAAAAATGCTAATTCTTTTGCACCAAATTCTCTTCTTTTTTTTCTAACTTCTGTGGCGGGCACGGAGCGCTTACGTTGAAGAGTCTCATCGAACTGCTGCTAAATACGTGAAACGGGAAAAATACACGAAACACGGACCTTCGTAAGAACAAACATTGCTTTAATACAAATAGATAATTTCACATTCACACAACACTTGACGCTCAAACTTATAAGTTATAACAATAGGGGCCTCCAGATCTCGGATTTGATTTTTTCTTTAAATCCGACAGGCACTAAATGGCCTTTATAATTCCCATTTGGATTTAAAGTTCAGCTCTGGTCATTTTAAACAAGTTTAAGCTGAACTGCGCCAAAAAGCCCCCCCCCCCCCCCCTTTACAAATAAAAAAAAAAGGTTATTTCTTAGCAGTTTGGCGTTCATGGTGACAAATTATCGAGTTTCAGAAAGCCCTATTTATAAACGAGATCATTGGAAATCGGGGAGCCAGGCGCTGTTTACACGCAGACCGCGTTAAGGATCGAACATAAACGAGCAAACATATAAACAAACAAGAACGTTGTGATCTTCGTTATTCTTTGGCGTCATGCTGCGCGATATGAGCGAAGAATCATGGTGACCGACACACTTAAAAAACTCCACAGACGTCCATGAGCGCATCCGTCGAGAAACAGTCCAGGGCTCTGACCAAGGGGTATACGTCGCATTTGTTTACCGAATATGACATGTAAAAATCTCATAAAGTGCATTTGTTTCTAAAGGAACTGAATGGAGGAAACTGCTTTATCATCGGAGGAAATGTTACAATTCCAAATTACGGACGGCACTTTTTTCTCAAATATTCTTGGCACTTGTTGGAAAAAATTTAAGATCACGCTTCATCCTATACATAATGTACAAAAATAACTAAAAAACTAAACAAAAAAGAAACAGGTTTTTCTTAGCAGAACATTGTCTGGTGATGATGTCCTCCCAAACCTTTGCGCACATTCAGGTATAGTACAATCGCTCACATCGACACATAATGCACGTGCATAGTTGAGCAGCAGCTGATCTAGGTGGTATTCACTAGTATTCAGAGGACGCCATATTGGAGCCCGTTGTTCTCTGATGTGAAACATTTGCGCGAGCCACTGTTGCGTGAGCTCGCCATCAGCACGCGCTCGGCAACAACAGACATTGCAAATGAGGGTCAATGAAAACGACGAACAAGCGACGTTCACTGGCGACCTTAACTGAGACCGAACGAAGTAAAGCACGTGCCAATGGTGAGCTCTCACAAGTCTAGAGCCACAAATTACGCTATATAAACTTGAGAGTAAAGACATTTCCGGCCATTTTGATGCTTAAAATCATAGTTGCCAATTATCTGAAGTTTTAATCTGAAATCGCAGAAAACGCTTTTCCGTCGTTCAAAAATGTTATAAGAGTCCATGGCGGAGCAAAACGATATCACCCGATCTTCCTGGCACAGCGTCGAAAGCTCAAGAAGTCGCATTTTCGAATCGTGACGGTGTTCAATAATGGCGCCCGGTTTGCTCTATCCGCCAAAATGGTGGCGCACACAAGAAAACCTTGGAAGAGTGTCAATACTCTACAAGCGTAGCTTATTCGGTGGCTCTGCATAACGCCCCTGCAAGTCTGACCATTGACGACATGATATACAATCAAGACTTTCTGTCTATCTCCGCAGACGATAACAGCGGTCTCGTCGTGAGCTTGCGCAGAGAACTGGGTGCTCAAGATCTGGCGTCCAGAGAATATCGTCGTAACCGTAAACAAGCAAGTCCCTTCACAGAGTACCAGATTGTTTCCACGATGCACCTCTTTGATTTTTCTTCGGGTGCATTCAGCTACAACCCAAATCATGGCCTGGAGATGAGTCCACTCATTGCGAGTCGGCGTCTTCGGAGTCCGTGTCGGGCGTCCGGATGCCGTGCGTGAGTGCGTGCCTCCGGAGGTCGCAGTTCCTCCGGAAGACCTTGCCGCAGGCCGGGCAGTGGTACGGCTTGATGTCGGTGTGCGTGAGCAGGTGCGTCTTGAGGTTGGAGCGCTGGTTGAAGCTGCGGCCGCACGTGGGGCACTTGTGCGGCGAGTCGTCCAGGTGCAGGATGCGGTGCACGGCCAGGGTCCGTGACTGGCAGAAGCCCTTGCCGCACTCGCCGCACTTGAACGGCTTCTCCTTCGAGTGGATGTACCTGCAAGGAGGGCGGGCAGAGAAGAGAAGAAGGGGCGTCGATTTAGAGCCAGAACAGGGAACAGCATTTTCAAGAAAACGCCAACAATTTGTGCACACAGTGGACCATTTTCCGAATTTTTCGTTTGACAATGCGCCTGGTTGCGCGAGCGTACGCTCGATGTAGCTTACATTTTCTCCACCTGATCTCCATTCCTGAATTTGTAACATCGTCGATAAGCAGTTAAGACACATAAAACAATAACCCAAACAACTGCTCTTAAAAAAAAAATGTTTGAAGGGCAACTTTGTTAATTACGAAAATTTCGGGATAATGAGTGATCTCATATTAAAAAGCAGTAATAAAAGGCAGTAGGTCATTTGTGTGGCGAACAAAATGGGATATATATTGCTAAATCTTACTTCAAACATGAGCAGAAATCGAAACTGAAACTTCGGCTTTCACGTGTACGAGATGTCACGTAATCCTACGCTACGACGGGCGGACGCGTGCAAGGCGCAAGTGTCGTCTGCACCGCACCCTTCACCACGTTTTGGTGTCTACGACATTCAACGAAGTCTGCACAACTGCGACGAAAGTCTGCGCACGTAGCGTGAACGAACCTCCGAGAGACACTGGGGAGTTTTCGTACATCGTTTTCGCCGTCCCGCAAGGCCCTCCGCAACCCGCTACGATAGCGGGAACTCCACAGTCAAGGCTATCGGCGCGCAGGCTCAGTAGCAACTTCTTCGTTCCGGAACGCTTAGCGGGGGGTGCAACACGGTCTACGAAAACTTCCTACTAGGGAATTCTAGTAAACCGTTTTTCTCCTCTGCTACGGTATCCCTGAAAAAAACTCCACAGCTGCGCATGCGCGGCGCCAGCCTTGTCTGCATAGTTCAAGGTCTCGTGGCAGATTACGGAGCGCTATCCGGCTGCTTAGCGGGCTACGGAAACGGTCTACTACAGTTCCCCAATAATCAGAAACGGTGAGACGATGGCGGTTGTGACGCGGGAAACGGCGGTAACGGCGGGACGGCCGAACGGATCCCAAGAAGCGCGCTGCGCAGGCGCGTTACGCCAGTCACGTGCACACCGCTGAGCACCGAGGAAACGGTGCTGACGTCGCCCGTTACTCTCGCCCAGAAAGATAAATATATATATATATATATATATATATATATATATATATATATATATATGTGTGTGTGTGTGTGTTTGTTGTTTTTGAACAAAATTGAAGCGGAGTGGTTTTTTAAGCTTGTTGCCGAACACCAGAAAGATGAACGCTCCTTCTTCAGCCGATTATCATTTTTTTTTTTTAAATAATGTCCAATGTCGCTTATAAGAAAACTCGGAGTTGTAAAATACAACAGGTCGATAATTCTTAGGTAATTAAAACTAGTTTCGTTGTAGATTCTGAATATCTGTCCGTGTGAGCGGACACTGTTCAAAAAAGAAAAATAATTCAAATGAATTGCAGGATAGATAGACAAAAACAAAACCAATATATACCAGGCGTCCCCTAAAAAAAATTATAGGGTTGCTGTTTTTTTTTTTATTGCAAAAATAAACTACCGTATTTACCCGAGTAACCGCCGCACTTCTTATAAGGCCTTAGGATACTTCCCTTCAGAACACGGATACAGCCAATCATCGCGCTCTACATGAAAAAGCGTAACGAATAACATGGCCAAGAACGCAATTCGCCGTGAAAATGTGATCTGAACAGATAGCATTTTCGCGTGATGATGTTATCTCTGTCCCGTAAACCTCTGCTATTTGTCTGTCGATCCCGGTGATTCGCTATTTCCGCGCTCCGCGGGGAAGCAGACCCACAGGTTTTGTTCATCAACGGTGCGCCTATTACTCGAGCGAACACGGTATGCATCACCGAACGCTCATTCTCCGCCCAAATGTAGCCCTCGACGTCCGAAACGAGATGTCAAAGTTTCAGAACTAACCGTTCTCTTATTCAAAAGGCATAAATGATTTTCTCAAATTTTCACTTGGAAAATTAGGCCCATTTTCGTCCGTTTTCGATAACTAGCGCCATTGAGCTCCGCGTATGAAAAGAGGTCCATCGGCCGCCATTTTGCCACTGAAAATTTCCGGAAAATCGCTTAGAACTTTTTAATAAGATCATGGTTGGTGCTGAAACTTTGGCATCTGGTTTGGACATCTATACATTTAGGCGGTGAATGAAAGTTTGGCGATGCGTAGTTTATCTTTGCGGTAGATTTTTGGGAAACATGTATTTATTTCCTTTTTTTTATGAACACATTGTATGTCTAAAAACAAAAAAAATCTTCAGCCATTATGTTCTTGGGGGATGTTAGAGGTAACTTTTCTTTCTCTGTTTCTCTTGAGTCATCGAAGCAATTACAAGCAACTTGTAGTTGCGATTTTGTGGGTGCAAACGGGAACTATCTGCAACCAAACCGTTCTTTTCCCACGCTGTTTTTTTGAGCTAGAACAGCTTGAAGTGTGGGTCGTTAGTTTAACTGCTCTTCTAAGCACCCTTCCACTCGCGCCCGTTTCAGATGTTTTCTCGTAAATGTCTGCGTCTGCCTCTTCTTTTCCCCCACACCTTCAAATTCTCCTGAGAAGTCTAAGGCAAGCTGTCACCAAATTGCAGAACGTTTCGACTTCGTAACGCGCTCCTCAAATCCGCCCCTCTTCGCTTCAGGAGGGAGACAGCTGCTTCGCATATTTCACTGGCAGGCCTGAGAGACACAGGAAAGCTATTCGCGCTGTTCGCTGTCGGAATTGACAACGATGCACATGTCGTTTCGCTAACTGGATGTCACTGATGTTGCGAGTCTTACTTAACACCCCCCCCCCCTTTTTCCTCCCTTTTTTTTTTTTGTGCGTGTGTGTACATGAGACATCACATCCTGCGAAGCTGGGCGAAATTTGTAAATCAAATAAGCTCTCTGGCTTTTCGTTTTTACAAGTTTTACCGTGCGCGTATGAGATTTTTGTTTTGTATTATTATTCTTTGCCGTGTTTTGAAATATCACGTGTGACTGAAAATATTTTACACGAAACGAAAGACAGCCCCGACTGGTGTAATGCCACTCAAAGAGAAACGTAATGCACACTTTAGCTACTTCAGGTGAGCACGCAACGTGTTAACGGTAGCAGACGCTGGAAGTGTTTGGCAGAGCATAACGTTAATTTCATTGGTTCTTCCCCTGCCAGAATTTATGGATGAGTAAACCCACCAGAACAGAACACTGCCCGCAGACGACGCAAGATTTGCACGAACAAAATGTTGGTGTATGAAACAAACACATAGAGTTTCTTTGGCGGTAGAAATATGATACATTTTTCAAATGAGATCGTCTCAATCTTCTCACAGCTACACTGACTGTGAAAAGTTGATTGATCCGAGCATTAGGAAACCAGGAATTAGGCAAGATTTCTTTAAACGTTTCCAACGACAAATAGATGACATAGCGTCAAATTCCGTTCGTGTGTTGTTGCCATTATCGAGCGTTTCGGCAGTTCAACACTGATAATTTTCTTTGCGTTGTAATGTTCTCTTGTATGTTAACACATTATCTGAAGTACCCTCAGTGTGCGCTTCACCGTGATGCACTCAAAACACCAACCTGTTCCCAATCCAATTTAATTTCATCCAATCATTTCATCCATTCGACCAATGAGAAGGGCGGTCTTTATCATGGTTCTACAGTCATGACATTTTAAGTAACAAAAGGGCGCGGACACTGAAGCTGCAAGAATACTAGAACATTCCTATGATTAGCGTTCGTGCTGCACACGGGCACGCCACCCTTTACCGACTTTCTTGTTTACTTTTGTACAAACGCCAACCATAAGCTAACGCCCTCCCTCTCTCTTTTTTTATATACATAAAATAAGTTTTATCTTTGCCTTTATCCGTTTCGCTATCTCTTCTCGAACGACTCGTTCACGCTTTCACGTCCAACATCAGCGCACTCGCCTCTTCGGTCCCCGTGTGCAAGCAGGCCGTTTTGTACAACAAAAAGCGAAGAAAAAAAAATTGGGTAAAAAACTGATGTCGCAGCATCTACTCGTGGAAGGGTTCGCACAAAAAGGAGGCGATGGAGAAAAGGGTTGAGTGTGGCGACGACGACAAACAAAATCGCCTTTTTTTTTTTCTATGGAATCGGCGACGTCGGCGTCGTCTTTCAATTTGGAAGGCGACCGCACCAAAGGCGCCGCGCATCCAAAGCAGAGCCTGCCTTCAGGGTCAGTTTCTCGACGCATTGGTCGGACGGGGACAGACAGCAACGTCTCCTAAACCACAAATCGCCGCTCCTAGGCGTTCCTCAAGCGCTAAAAAAAGAAAAAAACACGCGTATGCGAACAATAAAGAAGATAGCGGGTCCCAAATTGTCGTCAAAGGAAAAAAAAAAACGGTCTTGGAAGGGTAATTTTTTTTCTTCTCACGGTGAAGAGCAACTGAAAGGATGCGACTGATTGTACAAAAAAGGGAAGAGCTTTTTTGTCCCACCCCTTAAAAACCATTGAAAAAAAAAAAAAAGCCTTGAAAGGGTTGTATAATTTTTAGTGTAACCGAAGGGGTTTGGTTGACATTAGGGAAGCTCTCCTCTTCCGCGCAGCTTTGCCAATTAAGGACCCCGTCTTTTGTTGTTGCTGTTGTCGGTGTTTTGCCGTCGGCGTTGTGTAGTGTTCCATACAATTTCGAGTCGCAGCAAGGTCACGTTTCGCCATTTCGCGGGAACTCCGACGCATAGCCACCGGTGCCCCAGGGTGCGGAGTTTTTTTGCCCCCCCCCCCCCCCCCCCAAAAAAAAAGGCCCTTTTCTTTTTGTTTTTTTAATGTACGGCTTCTCTGCAACCCTTTCGGGTAAAAAGCCGGTTCCTTTCCAAAGCTCCAAAATTGTTGTTGTCGCCATAAGACATTCCGCTTCTTGAAAGGCTGCGCTTCTCCGTTCACGCGGCAGGATTGCATTGTACTTATACATATACAACACAGCTCTCGACTTTCCTCATACTTTCCAAGACACAATAGAGTTCGTTTCTTCCTTTCGTACTTCGCGGAATAGTGCGCTTACCCCCGAAATGGCACAAATATCGTGCTGTAGCGCGTTGAGCTAGTGCAGGTGCGGCTGTTGTAGTTAAAGAAAATCTCGCGACCCTGTAGCCATGGACAGGAATTACGTCAATCATCTAACATTCAACCACGAGAGTGGTGAGTGTCACAAAAAAGCGAAAAATTCGTGGCAACCGGTATCCGAGAAAATGTCACGAGAGACCACTTCCGGCAAAATCGTTCAAAGCTAACGCCCCCTTGACAGAAGGCCTCCGCGCGCGTCATCGCAGTAAGATTGATCGAGGCGTGAGATTGGACAGGTGTGCTGTGTCAGTGTTCGGCTGTCCAATCAGCGCGTCGAACGATGGTCGGGCTCAGGCCCAATAGCCGAGTTAGCGCGACCAGACTCTGATAATGTTTCTTGAAGGGAGAGCAGATTATGCAGAGGCCTTCTGTCTAGGTGGTGGTGTCAAAACGCCCTAGCCCTGTCGAGTGCTTTGCTCCGTCCAAATGCAGTATAAAATAAACCGAGAGAATTTGCTATCCGCAGTTTACTGGTTGTCCTACATACGAGTGGGACAAAATTTACGTATGCGCCTGAACTTTCCATCAGAGCCTCGTGGGTGTACACAGTACACTCTGGTACAATGGAGTAATGGAGTAAACGCTGTAAAAACAAGCACAGCGACGCTCGCGGTTCACCGAAGCCGACTTATGTGTATGGCCACCGGCAGTTTAAGAAATGCGGGACGTGGCAATTCTCGAACACTCATCACTCTGCAGTTATGTGAGACTGCGAGCCGATAGGCATCCAGAAGAACGAATTCCGAAGCAGGAAGTGTGATCATAGTAGGCCACGCCCCTCGTTTCTTGAGCTGTCGGTGGCCGTTCTGGGCATTGTTATTGACCACAGCAGAGGACATAAGAGTCACCGGAGCCAGTCCAATATGCGGCGCGAGTGTCATCCTTTCAGAATCTCGCTAGTATCGCTCAAATAGCGTCCGGTGCGGTTCATCGTATAGGCCGAAACGACGTTTATGTGGAAGAGGAAACCAGTGCTCACCTGTGGTCCCTGAGGTGATCCTGTCGGCGGAAGGCCTTGTGGCAGATGTCGCACGTGTAGGGCCGCTCGTCAGTGTGGGTTCGCTCATGGATGAGCAGGTTGTACGACTTTGTGAAGCGCCGCTGGCAGAACTTGCAGATGAACTCCTTCTTGGGCCGCGACGGCGCGCGGTAACGGACGGGCCGCAGAGCAGCCGCGCCGGACACCCCCGCCATCGTGGCCACCTTGCCCTTCGTGTAGCCGAGGACACCGCCGCCACAGCGTTGCTGGTTGTACACGTGGCTCAGGACGTACGAGGGGTAGTGAATCGGCGGCGACGCGCCGCTGGGAACCTGGGGCAGAGCGTCGTCTTCGTCAGGTGCCGTCGCGGACTCGGCGAGTCGGGAGAAGTCGAACTTCTTGCGGGGTCGCCGCACCGCCGGAGGAGCCGTCGGCGCCACGTCGCGATGACGCTGCTGGTGTGACTCGTGGCGGTCCGCCGGCGGTGCGAACGGGTGGCGGTGCAGGAAGGCGGAGAAGGCGGCGGGGTTCTGGACCGGGAGCAAGGCGACCGGCATCACGACCGGAGGTGACGCCACGTGATGCGGCGGGGAAGGGCTCCCGCAATAGCCGCCCATCAGGCCCGGGCTCAGGCACAGGGAGCTCGAGGCGCAGGGGGGCATGGCGCTGCCGCAGTACGCTCCTCCGGAGATGCCCGCGTACGGGTCGGACTCGGGGGTGAGCGGGGGCGTCGGCAGGCAGCGGTCGTGAGCTGTGGCAGAGGAGCGGAGAGACGGAGGTTGAGGAAACGTTGGGAATTTAGGGAGAGACAAGTTGAAACGAGCAACTTTTATTCGCACTTTCTACGGCAACATAGTTGGCACCTCGCGGATTTCAAGCGAACCCTTCGGACGGATCGTTGTGACAGAACGTAAATGATTTGTCATCTGATTTGTTCTCTGCCTACTTGTTGACGGCGGCGAAGAAAGTGAAGGTATGTCTGGATGTTCGAATTTGGCCGTCGCCAACAACACAGCCCAGCTTGTACAGTCCTTTTCTAAATAACGGGTGTCTTTTGAACCGCAAAACTAAACTACGCGACGCTGAAACCTCCAACTCTCCTAGAACGCAGTGAGTGGTTTGGGAACCCAACCAAAACGTAGCGATACCAAATTCTAAAACTAAAAAGCATTACAAAATTATTTAAAAGAAAAAAAATTGGTGTCTGTTTTTAGGAGCAGGCGTTGTTCGTCTTTGTGTGTTGGACTCCATTTTCTTGTTAAAGCTGTCCAAATAATCGTAGCTTATGATTCGGGTAACGGGTCCTTAAACTTTGGCATCTTCTCTCAACTGTGACGGCATTGAGCTGAGCCAGTTGGTTCATTGCTCGTTTATGCCCGCTGAACACAAAGGAAGAACACATGCAGGGAGTGTTCTTTCTTTATGTTCAGCGGGCACATAAACAAACCTCCGTCAATCGCTGGGGCTACAGTAGCACTCGTTGATGCGTTGCTTATAAATTATTTTTGCAACGCGTTTTTTTTTTTTTTTTTTTTAGACACTTGACATGGAGCGAGTTACGCAACAGGTCTGATGAAGAGAACATTTGCTTGAGCAAGTGCGCGTGGGACAGGAAGCAAACTGTTTGACCTCCGTGAAAAGCCATGTTCCGTTCTGAACAATGCTTTTTTATTTAATTTATTTATAGACTACGTTATCGCCGTCAGAGGCTCAAAAACCGGCCAAATGACTTTCTCGGTTCAAGCTCGGTTATGAAGGCCCTGGAGCCTTATACGCCCGGCCTTCTCATTGGCTGAACTGATTGATAAAAGACCATGCGATTGGTGTTTCGAGTGCGTCGCGGGGCAGACAGGCACGCAGGTACCTCCGAGACTGGACACATGGGCGGTGGTAGATATATTCATCCTACGGGACAAAATACACTCGTTCATTTTCCTTTTCTGCTCGGCGTGACCTATCTCTTGCATGGAAAAGCTCTTGGGTGGTCGTCACAACACCCTGGGGTGTTGTGAGAGTTGGACGGAGCGTTTTCGACGCTTTTATTAGGTTTTTCTTTCACCTTCTCGGCGGAGGGTTGGATAACCTGAGGCCCAGCTCTTTGCGGGGAACGGTTTGCCCATAAAGGCGCTTTTTACCGAGGACACGGGAATGCCATTCCGCTTATCGGCCTTGTCGCCGTCCACGTGATCTATGACGTTTTCGGCCGTGCACCCGACGACGATGTGCGGCGCACGGCCGCTGCTTTAACAAGCGCCCCTTTTTATATTATTCTTTGTTTCTGCGGTTCTAATCTATCCCATAATCCGACGACCTCTCGGGGAAGACAACGCCGGTTCTGCGAGGCTTTCATCCTTGAATCGACAACGGGACGCGAGCGATATAGAGCTTGTACTTTACCTCTTAAAACCGCTCAAAATCGTTATTAGCTAAAACTTCTTTTTTTTTTTTTCGTTTCATATATACAGTCGTTAAAGATAAAATGAGCGCGTATACGAAAGTACTACCTGCCCGACAAAATTGGAGATGGTAACTACTCGACACTTAAGATGCACAAAAACACCTAGCAACAGTATACGTATAAATCAGACCGTGTTCCTGTAACGCATTTTTAACTGGTGAGTTTGCCGCGCGCGTGTCGTTCTAAGTACAAAGTCAGTGGACGTCGTTTGTGATTTGTGTAGCTGGCGATAGAAAGCCCATACGACGCGACGAGCGCCGGGACGATGTAATTTTGGAGCTGTATGATCGACTCCATCGGAATGGCGTTGGCTGAAGTCCGACTTATACCTCGTTGACAGCATTTCCTTCACATTCTGCGAATACACGAGATCAGTGTGAATTCTACAAACAGAACACCATCTCTCTCTCTCTCTTTCTCTACAGTCACTGATGGAGTGAAAACGGCAAGGCCTCTGTTTCCGATGCCCGCGGCCTCCGGCACGTGCGGGTTGCCTTCCGTCGTGCCATAGCCTCCTCTATACTGACAAAGCCAGGCAGATCGCCACGAGACGCGGCCGCCAAAAGCGAAAAGGTAGAGCGGCAGAGAACGGATGAGAGGGGAGCCAGGTGACGAGCGCCCCGCTGCGGCGAGACGCCGAAACACACTGCTCCCGAGCGATGAAATGTCCGCTCGTACTCGTCGCGTTCCGCGCGCAACCGCTTCATTTCGCGTCGGGTTTGAAAACCGTGTTTCGGGTCCTCGCCGCTACAAAAGCTGTGCGCTGACGTCCAGGTTCCCCGAGAAATGCTGTGCCACCAGATCCTCGCGCTTCAAATCCGCGACCGGGCACTCCATGGCTCTGTCGTCGAACTGCCAGGCTTTGTGAGTATAGAGGAGGCCATGGTCGTGCTTTGGCCGCATGTGCATGCACGCTCGAGGCCCACGAGATGCCGAAGCATCGTCGAGGGTAAGAAGATCGCGCTGGAGTCCGGACACCTAATCGTCGACCTCCCTCCCGTTCTAATCCTGCCAGTGACCGTAATGCAGTGAGCTCTCGCGAAATAGGACCTGTCGTGTACATCGTGTTTCTTAACTCGCGTCTCGATCGAAGGTCACACTAATCATTAACCCACAGGTCTGAACTATAGATAAGAGCGTGCACAGAAAGACCAGATTGCGACTGACCGCCATATCAAACCACGCATAGGAATGCGCCCTCCTTACGAACCGCAGGTGTTTGACGCAGCATACCTTGAAAGAGAGCGAAAAAAAATATATATATAAAACCCCACGGAATGATAATAGGACCGCAGAGAAAAGACAGCTCGCCGTGAAAATAAATCCTCAAGATACAAGGTATATGTACGCCCTCCACCCTCCCCCCGTCCGCTCAGTACATTATAATAACGTTTCATAGATCTCACGTGGCTCATATTGGTCTGTCGTTCGGTCGGCCGCTTCAATCGATTGCCCGTCGCTTTATTGTTGTATTTTTCGACTGCCCGTTTGTTATCGAAGCCCGGTAATTATCCAGCCTGATCGCAACGAGACAAAATAAATAACGGTACGATAAAAAAGAAAAGAAACCGGGCGGGATTCGAGATTACACCGAGCAGCCGCACATGAGCCACTATATACTATTTCTTCGCGTCAGTAGATATACTATGGGGAGAGCATAGCGATCGCTGGTTGTGGCGTTCGCCCGATTGTATGTGTGCATGTTTGTCTGTACCAAGCGGGACCACGCCCGAAAATAATACTAATACGGCGGTATTTTCTCCTTCCGAGTCGCACTGCAGCGACGATAAAAACCTGTAGTTCATTATACTCCGTTTCGGCTGTGCGATGGACGGCGCAGCGGACGCTATATACATGAGCCATTCCGCCAAGCACACCGCAGCACACGCATACCACGTGACTACGTGCCCCGCGAGTCGCTGCACCCCTTCTCGAAAAGTCACGTGGCACTCGCGTAACGTTGGATTGGTTCCGGTGGTTCGCGGGTTCTCTCTGCACTCCATCGTAAGGGGAAAAAACGGAGTGCAGATGCCTAACCGAAAACCCATATCCCCGCTGACGGCCGGGGTTGGGAGAAAAAGTCGAGAGGCCTTGGGTTTTAATTGGGCCTTGTTTGTATACATACATATACTCGTAAGCACACGGCAGTCTTCTGGGGTATACGCGGAAAAGAAGGTTGGGTGGGAACCATAGGACGCTAATGAGAGCCGGTTGCGGTGTCCGTTTTCCGCCACTGCCGGATGTGTGGCTGTGCTCTCGGCGGCAGGTGCAAGCCAAAATGGAAAGTTGGGTGGGCGAGGGGACGCCGGCCGAGTCATCGGGGTATAAATTATCCGGCGCATTGGGATGATCAAGTAAGACATTATCGAGAACCGATGAATTGACCGAATGGTGGAGGTGAAGTTTATTCGTTATGGGGAGGGGGAACGTACTCGACATTTAATTAAACCAGAGGCTACGCTGCTTTTCTTTATTTTTTTTTTTCTGGAGGGTAGCTAGATTTTGTTTTTGAGCAAAAAGTTAATTGGGCTCCAGCGACAATGTGCATGACAATTCGCTCGTTTATTGTCCCTCGGTATATAGATGAGAGCTTTGGAGTGATGCAGTATTTTGGATCTTGTCATTGGATAGTAACTGTTCGCAAAAACATAGAGATTTGGGCAGAGACCTGCTCCGTGGAAGAACTAGACGCACAGACCGCTTTTATTAATTTCAATTTTTCTTCAGTTTTAATAATGAAAGTGGAAAGGTAAACACATCACCAAACTGAGTTACGCAAAAATATTTTTTAAGCGATCACTACTGTGGCGAACGAGCAATAGCAAGCTATACACTTATATAAAATGACAAAATAGTTGGAGATATATAGAAGAGAAAACAGCAACTTAATTTAAAAGAAATAATAATAATAATAAATAAATAAATGAACAAGCCTCCGGTAATGCATTCCGAAAATTGAAGAAAGTCACACACACACACACACAAAGGCTGTCCACAAACAGAGACGTTTACATATTTGCTCTGTTATGTCTCATTTTAGTGTCTCAAAAAAACGAGTCATATTTAAACGGTTTCTCGGCGATTTATTTGTCCACCTCCCGTCCCTTCTCAAACTCGCAATTAGTCGTCGAACAAACATAAACAACAAACCCGCTCCGCCAAAGTGCGGTCAACGCAGGCGCGCCGCAGCCCTGTCCGCTGTGGCGAGGCCGCCGTCCGTGCGTCGCTCGGGGTGGGTCATTCCGTGGCCGGCCGGTGGGCCGGCCCGTCCGGCGAACCGCCCCTCGAGGCCGCCTGCGCGGACCGTCCAGTCTGCCCTTCGCTCGCCCCGATCGCTAACGAGATTGATAGCCCCGCTGGTGCGTGGCCAACACGCGCCCGCCCGATACGGGGCCCTCCCTTCCCGACGGACAGATGCCGGCAGCCACGAACCCGTCGACTCGCAAGTCGTCACGCGGACAAGTTGCGGACCCGAGCACACTGTCAAACGTCCCCGCGGGAGGCCCTCGGAACGCCATTCATCCCACGTTTTTCTCTCAAATAGACGAACCATACAGAAGGACATATCGGTACCATTGCGCCAATGGTCGCGCAGTCTCAGTGGCACAGAGGAGTCCAACTTCGTTTGTGACTGAAAACTACCTGTTCTCAGCGCGTTGCATTTTTTTTGCACCTGAGACTGTGAGTTTGCAGAGCGTGATACCGACGTGCCATTCCGAGTGCTGACGCCATGAGAACACGTAGTCTCGGTAGCAAAACAAGTGGACGGCTTTCTGACAGTGAGACTGCACGACCACTGGAGCAGTTAATCTGGAAATTTTAATCTGGCACAATGTCGTTTCACGTGCGGGAAAAGAACAATCAAATTCGGCGATACAAAAAAAAAGAAATTGGAACTCGCTGTTTAGCGATTTTTGAAGTTCAGACAATTTTAGCCAAGCGCTATTGTGCTTTATTAAATCACCTTCACGCTGATAAACATCCTCTTGACTTAGCGAAATTAGTATGGCTCCTATGATTACATAAATCTTGTATATAATCGAAAATATGTAGATGAACAAACCGTACTTGACCGAATAAAACAAAATCTCTCTCTCTTCCCCTCTTTTATTTTGTACATCCGTTTAGTTTTTTAATAACCCGTGTTGCTCCATCTACGCCTCAAATGCCTCATTCGAATGATGCCAAACTCGCCAACTGACTATGAGTCCATCTGCTTTTTTTTTTTTCTCAGTAGCATGTTTCTGCCTTACTGATAATAAAAACAACTGAAGTGAGCTGAACTGAATTGAATGATACCGATACGTGCTTCTCATTGGTTCAGCAGATTAAAGAAAGGTGAGATAATCTCAAACAAATTCCAGTGGTGTCATGCGTGGTTTCGACCCCTATACTAAACGACCCCAAGTATATACACCCCTCTAATCGAAGAATAATCCTTCTTTAATTCAGTTTCTTCGAGGGCGAAAAAAACGAGAAAATGAGATGTCAATTGAAATCACGAGACGTTACGAAAATTCTCCACCTTCCCCACTTCGTTCGATGACCGACGGGTCTGAAAACTGCCCGTAAATAAAATACACCCTACCAATTTAACGTATCGAGCCCGAGGCTGCGGAACGAAAGAAAGCAAGCGCCGTCTCCGGCTCAGCATGTCCGACGTCTACGCCAACTCAACCGCGTCCTAGCCATTTCTTCCATAAGATGCACGTACTCGGCACGGCAGTGCGCCGTATATAATCCTCGCCTCGCGCCACTGCAAGCCGTAACGAGCCCCAACCAAACGACCATCCTCTCCCCCACCACCTCGCGTACGTACATATATTACATCGCCGGTTACGAAGGGGAGGAAAAACAGCCGAAATAAATAACAAAGAAAAGGCAACTTTCCCGCAGTTGTTCTCTCGCTGCGGAACCGGACGAAGAGCTCGACCAGCAAAACAGCCAGCCGCCCGAAGAAATAAACGCAAAGACGACGACGACCATGTGGGAGTGCCGCCTCGAGCAAGTGCGCGCGCGCGCGCGCATCTCGCGTGCAAGTCGGCAGAAGAGAGAATTTCTCTGCGTATATGCGGCGGCAGCCCATAGTGCTCGTCGACGAGCCCCGCTGCGTGCTGCTACTACCTGGCCGCTGCCGTGCCCACGACGGAGGGAGTCGGTGGCGTGCCTGGCTGGCCCACACCTGAACATTACCGAAGCACCTCGCGCTCCCGGATGTGCCGTACGCTGCAGCGCGCTCTTCTCCGCTCTCTGGGATTCCTGTTTCTCGGGGCCGTGCCCAACGCTCTGGCCGGCTTCGACTGGGTGACGCATCCTAGCTGCTCGGATCGACCCCCTCCTGATCCGGGTGCGAGACCGCCACTGTCTGCAGGTGGTCGCTTGGATGGAGACCCCCCTCCCCTCCCACACCCTGTTGGAAGACTCCGTTCCATGGATGGAAGAGAATCGCCTTTATGATCTGCCGCGACCGCGTTTGACCGGGGGTCTTGGTTGCGTGAGCACTTGACGCAGTGTTGACATGAAGCGGTTTTTGACAAAAAAAAAAAAAAAGCGCGCGCGACTTTGCGCAGGTATCTTCGTCATCCTCAACCAGTGCACTTTACAAACACAGTGGATGATCATGTCCGCATCCCACGCGCGTCGCTGCCAAAAATCGCTGTAGAGGAAGCAGCCCCATCTGTGTGTCTCTGAATCCTCCTCCCCCTGCCGCCAAGTTCCAACCTTGCAACGTATAGCGGAGTATTTTTAGAGCCATAGTCACGCATCACAAGTGGAGTCACTACCGTCTAACGCATATCACACTGATCATGTATACATCTGGGGCATTGGTGTGTTATGTATCTATACCTAATCGCAGCTCGCCTCAACAGAATCATCTGACTCTGGGCTCAGATGCTGGCTGACAGATATTGCTAAGACGACATCCATGAAAGATATACTCGGACAGGAATCAACAAGTTGATGCGCAGCTAGTGATAAACCGCGTAGACCGCAAGGTCGGAAGGTGATCCGCAATCAGTGTATAGACTTCCGAGGCCAAGAGTGAAACCTCAGAAAAGCTCGAACTGAGGTGGCAGTCGGTCGAGTACGACACGGTCTCGGGAGCCCTCGCTGGTAATGGACTTCGACCGTTTGTTTTCCGGGAACCGACTCCCATTACGGCTACCGTCTTTGGCTAACGACTTGGGCGTGCTGTGGGCGACAGTCGGGGCAGGGACGATGGAGCTCACATGGGCCATCATTCGACGGCGTCGGGCAGGTTCATGCTGCGCGGCTTCGCTCAAGTCGTTGAAAGTTTGCTTTTTCTGTACAGCGCATTACCTGACAGCGCGACGAGCAGGGGAGAAAATGACTCCACCATTCCAAGGTGATGACCATGGTAGATTTTGACAGTACATTCTTGGTTATGAATGAATCACTGGGACCACGCGTCTCTTCTCTCCGCACTTCATTCTTCGTAACTCTTCATATTAATTCTTCTCGGTGTCTGGCTACGAGTAGCCGGCGACGTTTTGACGGCTGCCAAACGTTTTTCAGCATTTATTTTCTCTGTCTCTTTTTTTTTTTTACCGAGTGTTTACACTTGCACCCCGAAAGTAATCGGAACATCAATCATTGGGCTTCCTGTAATTAGTCTAATTAATTAGAATGGCCATCGATATACCATGCTGCGATGGTGGCACAGCATCCACGGCAGAAAGCGACCGCACCACACACAGAAACGCACAAAAACTTTTTTTCCGCAGACCGCATTGCAAATAGAAAGTCATACTAAGCACCCTTCTCATTGGGTAGGCTTAATTAAAGAAAGATCAGTTACTATAGAGTTCCGAGTGAATCGATGCTCCATTGCTCATTAGCTTTGGAGATGCTTCCGAGAGTATAAGTTGTGTGCGCAACCTTCGCAGGGAGCGTCTGGGAGGAAATCGAATTAATTAAGTCGGTTGATGACTTGGCCCTCAGGGCGGCGCGAACTCTATTGTTCCGCGTCATAATCGAGAAGAAGAAGAATGGAGACCGGGCAGTTCCGGCTCGGCAGCAGCCTCTTCGGGTGGACGCGCAGACAGGTTCGCCCGAAGCGAGCCTTGCCTGCTGGTTCGGCTGGCAACGGTTTTCCTCTTGCGGCTCATCTTTGCTCGCTGAACAGGAGTAAGGTCGACATCCGCGCCTCTGACTGAGCCGCTGCGCCGACCGTTGACCGTCTCATAATAGAGTCACCGAGATCCTAAGAAACGTAGGGCGTGGCTCATAAGCTTTACGCTTCGTGACTGGCTGTTCGGCGTTGTGATCGGCTAATGCCGCTCTCTCATTGGCTGAAGAGCGATAATATAGCTTCACGCGCGGGACTCGGTCCTGCTTTTGTTGCGCTGTCATTAGCTGGGAATAGGTTTCTTGTGTCGGTTCCCCGAGCGAACAAAATGGCTCGGATAATCTGCGCGCTATGCATGGCCAGAACTTTAAAAAGACACGTTCAATCATTGCCGGTAACGAGCTTCTTCTGTCACGCCAAAACATGAAGAAAAATTAAAAGAAAATGTTTCTTGCGACGGTTTAGGTATAATAATAATTAGGTTATTAAGGTGCATGATGCTTAATTGTCGCGCCAACGATGCGAGGAGCCTCGTGTACTCAGATATTGTTTTGTGCTCCCTTATTGTTTCCAGCGTGTGATCTTGGCGTTTTGTTCTCAGAACTATAGATCGTTGTGGTATAAAAAAATACGTCGACCTTCTCGTTTTTGTTTTCTAAGTGCTTTCTTGTCGATTTTTTTTTTCTTTCTTTTTTACCGTTTTGCTAAGAAATTACTGTTAAAACGGGTGGTTCCTCTGCGTTTTAGTGTCATATCCGCCTCGTAATTTTCAGTAATGCCATTTACGGAATAGTGTCGGGCCTCGGTAATAAAAACTCCACGGGTACTTCGGTGGCTCGGCTCTCTCGCTCAGATGGCTCAGACGAGAATGGAATTAACAGTGGCGATGCGCCGATGGCAAGGCACATAGCATCGCTCCGATAGCAAAAAATCAAACCAGTTCCCCAATGCCTCTTCGACATCGCGCTGTTCAAGCGGCAAATTGAGCGAAGCGCCAGGGAACCTGGCCAGGCTTGCTGGAATCAACGTCTCAGCTGAGACCCTGTGAAAGAAATCGCCGCCAAAGCTAGCGCACGAACAAAGTAGCATGTAAAGTCGAGATCCATGTGCTGGCACGCCCCACGTTCGGCAGGTTTTCGTTCACGCCCGCTAGGCTAAGACGTTCCTACTTATTCGTGCGACTTATGTGGTTAACAATACACTTAGTTGGTTATCTAATTGAATAAACATCTTATACAAAAAAAAAAACAGTTAAAGTCTTAATGGACCTAGCCCTGTTTGGCACCAACGGCGGTGCTGCGTTTACACCAGGCAGAATTATCTGAATTGAGCATCCCCAAAGCCACAATACACACTGCAGCTCACACATGATACAAAAGGTACGGTGTTCTCTGCCCACATGATGAATGAATTATCTGTGCACACGCCTCCTGCATGCTGCAAGTATGTTTCGAACTTCGAACTTGTCTTCAGACAATTATTAGAGGACCAATATGGCAGAGGACCGTCATACAAGGAAGAAACACGTCCCAGACAGTGTATACATACAGTTCTTTGTATCGTGTACTAGCAGTGGGCCATGCGGCTGAACTCTGAGGATTCCCGGCAATTTCTTTTCAAATTGTTCCTTGCAGCAGGGGCTGCCCTAGTGTGTTGTGCAAGAACACCAGCAGGGCAGACGAGACGCCTCCCCCCAGCGCCACTCATCACTACATAAACGCAACTGGCCCGGTTCAGTCGTCCTTCTGTGCCGTCTACTCGAACAGCTGTTTCGGTTTGCTGTCGGCACAAGACGTGTGCAGGGGATGACGCCTAAAAATGGCACAGTGCCAAGGTTTCACTGCATCCTAAGGAATACTTCGGAAACAGACGCGACCGCCGGGTCGTATACACTTGGCTGCCGCTAATGAAATAGTCCCAAATTACACATCTAAGCACAGATACTTATTTCGCGGGTGGTTTAGTCAGTCACTCTGGAAGGTAAGAATAATCGATGAATAACACGGGCGCTGCACTAATATTGCCGGCGAGTCTCAAATATACTCTACTCAAGATACTTTGTTTCAAATACTTTTGGTAATATGTTCGTGTCTTGCATATACATTTTGCCTAGATTCTTTGCTAATCTATCTTAAATTCGTTTCTCACTATCTCGTACTCAGTATCTCGAATACATATTGCTACGTCGGAAAATATTTGTTACAGGAACAATCTACGGAACTATAGGGTTGTCAGGCTCCGGGGAAAAGCTGAACCGATTGCAGACTTGGAGGCAAGTGAACGAACATAGGTGAGTAAACAAGGCACGAGCAAAACGCAATCTCCAAATTCCATCGAAAGATTAAATGGACAGCCCCAAGCATGCCCCTTCTGTGTCCTCTGGTCCGCTTTTATTCTGTTATTTTTTCAAAGTTGTCTTTGATTGGCGTCACGCTTGGGGCTAGCAAAGTGCTGGTGATGTCATACCAGTTTTGCACTCAGACCCCACCTCTTGTTTGATGCTTTGGTTTCTGTGTTCGTACAGAGGCATTGGGACACCAACGCTCTGTACGAACACAATGAAGCGTTTGCAGAAATCGCCAGTTCAGGAGGTTCTGATGCGAAAATGCGCGCACACGTTTTCGAGCGAACGCAGGCGCTCCCTCGGCCAAAGAAGCTACATCCTGCTGGCTTCACTGAGCT
Source organism: Ixodes scapularis (assembly GCF_016920785.2). NCBI lineage: Eukaryota > Metazoa > Arthropoda > Arachnida > Ixodida > Ixodidae > Ixodes > Ixodes scapularis. The sequence continues at coordinate 49,968,691 of NW_024609857.1, read as the reverse complement.
GCAGTGACCTGGGGTGTCTTCATGTGCGCTTCGCATAGAGTGATGCCAACTGCCTGTTTCTCTTTCCCCCACCGCCATTTTGTTCCTCATTGTTTCCCCGTGCGTTTCCCGTGCGCCGGAAAGTGGCCTTTGTGTCCATCGGTCCCCCCATCCGAGGAGGGAAATGCTAATCCTCCCTCCGTGGGTTCCACAACGCTGCTCCGAACTTGTGAGATAAGGTGCTTGTTTCCGGGAGGGTTATAAGCCCCACGGATTATCGCCGAGACCAAAATGGCTGCTGGTTTGTCGGCGAGTGGTATTACAAAGGTCCCTAGCAAAGCGCACATGAAGGCTCCCTACAGTGACCTAGACTGGGTTTCCCCAAAGCTCCTTGCGTGTTGTGGCTTAACTTTTGCTTTCAAGCTCGTTCAAGCGCGTTTCTTTCATCTCCTTCAGCGCATTGCTTCATTCTCAAAATCCTCGAAGTCGGTTTTCTGCCTAGTAGAGTCGATTATTTCTAAACTGATAGATTTTGATTCTCGAATCTTGACAATCTTGACCTACATATACGTCAAGAATGATTGGAACTGGTGCAGAAGGGAGCAGGAAAAAAGGATTTGGAAGCGGTTTTGTATACATTCTCCCGTGTTTCCCTCTTGTCCTTCCTAACTTTTTTTTTATTTTATTACAGTTTGAAGGTACAAGCGCTTTTTTTTTCATTTTTCTGGGGGTGCCGGGGGGGGGGGGGGGGGGGGGGGCGGAAAGGGGCACTCGCTCTGGGTTGTTGTTCAGCGACAGAGGCTGCTGTTCTCGAGTCAGTGTTTCCCCTGTGCGTGAACGTGTGTCGTTAACTCCCGTACTCATCAAGTCTGGCTGCCTGATCGACTTCTAGTTCCGCTGTTGGAATATGCAATGCCGGACTAGATGTCAAGTCTCCCGAATCGCGGCGAGGCATATTTTGAATTTATCACGGAATGCGTCATGAGCCGAGCCTGCCGCCAAACAAAATCACGGCAGATACCATGTTTACAATGCGTGAGTCCCATTTGTTTCTAAAATATTTCGGCATCCATTACGTTGCTTATCTCGAATTATCTCAAAGCAAACTTCAAGTGCAGCAGCTAAGGCGCTTTTCGAGAGTCATAAAGATTGCAGCAAAATGTGATTTTCAAAAAAGTAATGTGCCTTTTTTTATTTTTATTTTACCAGCTTGCAATCTACTTGCAATATACGTGCAGCGTACCTTCGAACTTGACTAAATTGCTTTTTTAATGTATTTGTACTCTACTCAAGATAGTTCGCACTAAAAGTAACTTGCATACTACTCTAAATACATTTTAAAATGGGTATTTAATATCTTATCTTAAATACTTTTGAGCATTTGACACAACACTGTATCATTAATAACACACAAGCGTTCTCGCACTTTGTTCAGGTTTCGGCTTCATTTTCTTCCCTATATCGTAAATTATGAGAGATGTGGTGAAAGCCATCCTGACCGCACATTGCCTTAACGAACGCACGCACACATAGGCAAGCAGACGAGCAAATGGCGGCCGATACGAACTGCACTAAAGGCTGGAGCGCGAGTAGAAAGAACCAACCGAAAATCGAGAGGAAATCGCAACACGCGAGAATCGCTTCGGGCTATTTACGAAAAACAAAGGTATGTCGAAAAATGAAGTTATGTTGCAAATGCGGTTTTGTTAAAAGTATGTCTGTGATTACGGCTGCACAAGACGCAAACCACACGCAACCTAACTGTGACCAGTCTTACGATCTCAATTAGTCGTAAATTCCGGACCAATGGGAACAACTGCCGTCTGGAAAGCATCGCCGGTTTTTATTGTCGCCAAAGATGGCACGACGAAAGGGGCACTTTGCTTGAGCGACAGCTATATGGCTAAATAGTTGCTGGATAGAATAGGTTACCAGATATAGGAGCGGAGCCTGCGAGGCAAGCAAATAGTTTTTCCAAGTATCGACTTTAAGAAGCATGAAACAGTACGGCTTTATCAACGAAGAAGGCGGTGTATTTTTAGGGCGAATCATGCACAAAGGCTGCCTCTGTGCCCTGGCATAAACCGAAGCCTGCCATAAAAATAACGGTTCTAAAGGCGCCCGTCATAAAACGTGTGCAGCGCCGCCCTCTCGCGGCCGACTCTGATACTGCGCTTCAGACGATAAGCGGCAGCGATGTGCCTTGCACGGTCGTAAAACTGTAACGAGAGAGACTGCTGCTGAGAGTTTTGATACCAAGGAGTGTTTGAAACATGAACAGACATGCTGCATAAGAAGCCGGAGAGGACTGCAGTCACACTTTACCTACTACAGTCAAACTTGTTCTATACAACACACTATTTTTATCCGCACTTATATGATTGTCATTTAGTGTGTGGAAATACCACTTTCAAACGCTTGCGAAAATTGAACATATAACGAACAATAAATAAAAGCCAAGAAATATAGAAAACGTTTCATATGACCACCCCTCTGCTCCACTGTTGCAGAAATATTGTATAACGTGCATTCACGTGTATTAGCATATCGTTTAAGCTTAGGCTATAAGCAAAATATATGAAATCATGCGCATTTTTCTGTTGATTAGTCTGTTTATCTAAAAAAAGGAAAAAAAACGGTGGCATATCCTATGTGTAGCACCGATATCTAAAACATTTCTTCGCGCGAAACAAGTTACGGAGAACAAATGATAAAACGTACACTTCCAGAATTGTTGAATCTTTCGACAAAATTGCAATATACGACTTAAATTAACATGGAAAAAGATTTAAGGTTATTCGTTTTTGTTGCGAACATAACATTAAAAAAGTTTCGAAGATTTTTTTTTTTTTTTTTTACAGTTCTTTGTGTTGTTTCTGCGAGCTATTTAGTTGTTTATGTATACAGTATACGTAAGTCGTAAAATATTGTTTTCTTGTTTTGTTTGTTTTGTTTTTAGTGCAGTGTTTTTGCCAGATGCATGTAGTGTACTGTATATCTTTGTGATCTTTAGTTGTATAATTTTCTGGGGATGGAGGGAGGGAGCTCTTCAATCTGATTTTTCAGCTTCCTTTTTTCCCCAACCTCTCCCATCGCTTTGACGGGAAATAAAGGTATTATTAAGATAGCCTATTCAGTGGACGCCATATTTGAGGGCGCTGTTTAGAGCCCATGCTCACGAGTTCATATTAGTAGGAACCTAAGGCCGGCAATCTTGGTGGTGCGCAATGCCCGTTGCAAAAGAACAGTGGATGCTCGCAATAAGCACGCGCTCAGTATTCGTACACACAGCTATGGACGCCAGTGAGTACTCCCTAGACACCAACTCAAGTCTCCGACGTCACGCTGCAGCGGCGGCGCTGCTGTCGGCACTGCGCATGCGCAGACTTCTCACCTCACGCGCATCTAGTTTCTGCGCATGCGCAGTGCCCACACCTCCTGTGTGCTAGGCGTGGACAGACGCGGGATTTTTTGAAAACAGCGTGATTGTGCATACCATAGAGTTGTTACAATGTACGCAAGAGGTTCAACTAGCGCCTATGCGACTTCCGTGGCGCAAATTGGAGCAGACTGCTATCAATCTATTTTTGAGGTGCCCTTGTGCATTCCTATAGAAAAACACCCGTGCATTTTGTCTCTTCGCCGGAAAATAACATGGAACACTTTTGTTATTTTGGTCGTACCAATTAGTATGTACCTTTATTAACATGGTAAAAGTGTAATTGCTTTAGCTAGCACGTTTTTCATCAGTGAACGATGTGTAACTTTGCTCTATTTCAGGCCCAAACATATGTTCCTCAGCAGGTGTGTAAAAACGAGCGACGATTCAAAGCAAAATAACAATCGAAAAGAATCGAGAGGAATGTACAGTGTGTTCAAGGTTCGCCAGCATTCCGGTGACGCTTATATATGGCCAATTCGCCAGTCCTGTCACAATATGAAAATGACCCCCGTCTTGCATCTTTACGTGAGGTTGAAAACATTCCAAACGTAAAGAGTAAAATACGTTCCAAACGTAAAGAATAAAATACGGACAGAACGATAGATGAGTTTCAGCGAATAACAAAGCTTATATTACTTTAACATCAAAGGAATTACGATGTTCGCAGAGACAGTAGCCTGCAGAGCGTTTCACTTGCTCACTCTTCGCCGTGATTGGCTGTGGCCGTGCTCTGCATGAAAGTTAACTCGCATACTTATTTTTAGAGGGCGGTGCGCTTGGATACAAGCAACGACTAATGCAATTTGTTCGGTAATTAGACGAAATTGCAAAAAGCAAAGCGTGTAATCCTGATTTGTTTATTTAATACTTCTGTTTGACAAACTCACGACGCGAACGATCAGTTCATTCTCTTTTTCAGACATAATGTAATATAAAACAACAAAACCAGGTAAAGGAATCTAAAGACCCGCTGTAAGTTAATTTACAAAAAGAATCACAAAAGCTTCTTTGAGAATACGGATTATGCTCGAGCACTTGACCTCCATCGCTTTAGTTAAGAAAAAACGAACCGCCGCATATATATATATATATAAAAAAAAAAGTTATCTTGAGTTTTTTGTGTTTGTTAATTGCCTACATGCACTTTTGCCATGAAATTGTTGATGACAATTCCACGTGTCATACATTGCGGAGGTTAAAAGCATATAAAAATGTCAGCATTATGGAAGTGCATTCCAGTATACACTCTAGATACGTCTGGGGGTAGTCATTTATTTAGTTCGATAAAAGTACAATTAATATGCTTTCTGTGCATTTATTTTTTATTTAAATGCGTTTCTTTTTTTTTTTGCTAGGAACATCGGTGTGCGTATATTTTAATGCAAAAAAACATAAAAAAATATAGAACGAAGAAGACACGTTTTATGTACGTGACAGTAGCCTCTGTACGCGCATTAGGTTCCAATGCTTCATGGATCCTGACCTGAGGGTATACACAAACCTAAAGTAACTATTTGAAATTGAACGAGGAACTCAACACGCTCGAGCTTACACGTACATCTCGAAAACCTCTGGACAGCCGAACTGGTACACTAGTAGCTGCCCCGCCCAGGCACATGTTTACACATCTTTGCTCGTTCTGCAAATCGCCGCTCGGTGGGCAAATAAACTAAGCGCGAAATAAACCGAAAAAAAAAAAAGAACCATAAGAGTAAACAGTATTCGACGATATTTTCGCACCTTACGTAGAGGCAGCTACCACCTCGTGGTGCTCGCTCGGGGCTTCGTCCCATCACAGCGGCACTGGACGAACGCTCGTCGCAAACACGCCGCACAGACCTTGTGAGTAACCTAATTTCCAGAGACACCAAGTTGCCACGGAGTAGCATGCTTATAGAGGTTAAAAGCCAAATTTGTCGAATGGAGGTTTAGATAACTTGAGGCTAGTTTTATTGCCTCCGCTGTAAGTGTGCAGTTTGTCGAGAGGCCCTTTACTGCTAAGCTTGGGCTACTTTTGTTAAGCTGCGTAACACAGCAGAGGTGACACGACTAACATGCTTGTCAACCTGCGGTACCTCAAAACATTGTTCCAAATCACAAAAACAAGAAACTGATATAGTTTCGTTGGCTGGAAAACAACTGCGTCTGGCTGGCGGCTTATAGCTCCTCATATGATAAAATATAGGAGACAAAAACGCTACAAGAACGGCATACTGTTACGTTGGAATCTTATTTCGGAACAATAAAATGTAAAGAAAAAGAATTACAGGAACGAGGGCAAAGGACGAGACTCTGGAACTGACCTGTCCTGTAAATCCGGGTATAAAACAATAAAAAAAATAGAAAAGAAAAACAAATAAACAAAAACAAAACGTACGATTAAGTAAAACGAAGAGGCAAGAAGGACTTACCTTCAGTGATCAGCGGCGTGGGTGGCAGCAGCATGCTGGTCGGTCCGGAACGTCGAGTGACGCCGGCTCCAGTCCAGCAAGGAGACACTCGCCCGATCGATCGATCCAAAAAAAAAATAGAGTTCACAAAAACAATGACAGACCAGCCCGTGCGTGGACGAAGACCGCGACGACGACGACAGCCCGACGGCACAGTCGGCGCGACTGAGCGAGCCGAGTGGACGGGACTACCACCGAGCCGAAGCAGAAAGGGGCGCGCCGCTCGTAGACCCGAGCGAGCCGATCTCTCGGCGGACGTGCAGCGGCGGGCCGACGGAGCGAAGCGGTGTGCGCGGGGGGAACTTCCGTCTCGGTGAGCGTGCGGCTCCCGACTAGCGGCAGCAGCACGGGGAGCTGCGAGCTGCCGCGGGACCTACCCCGAAACCGCTCCCGGATGCGGGACGGGGGCAGCCGCGGCGCCCCCCCTGCGCTCCTCATTGGCGGGACCGGCACGTGGCTGGGACGGCTGAGGGGGGGTCACTCCCTCCTCTCGGGCTCCCGCTGCTCCCGCTGATCGCGACGCACGCGCGCGAGGCGCGCGATGGAGCGGGGGTTCCACCGGCTGCCGACAGACGGCGCCACTAGAAAGAGCTGGCCGCCGCCGCTCATCCGCCATCTTCGGTTTCTTTCTCTAAGCGGCTGTTTTTGTTCGTTCGTTTGCTTGTTTTTCCTCTCCACCGAGGCAGGATGATGCAGATCCCTAGACGGATGCTGCTGCTGCATCCTTGTTGCTAAATTGCGCGCCCGAATCGTTGTAGGTGGTTAGGCCTTCGTTTATTTTTTTTTCGGTTGCGCGTAGCGTGCTGTTTTTTCTTGGTGCGGTGCGCGATGGTTGGTTGGCTCGTGTGGGTGTTTACGTGCTTCTGACACGCCGCCGCGGGTTTGGTGGATGATCTCGCCTTTTCTCTTTTATGTACTGTTATTGGGGGGATGTTACTAGTGTTTCGGCGGTACTGTGGAAGGGTTAGATCAGCGGAACAGGTTTATCGCGACGTTTTGTATATATATCTCTGCCGTCGGCTCCTAGTTCGCCCCCACCCCTCCTTTAGTTTTTTTATCCACGATCACGGTTAGTTTGGTGAGGGTGTAGTGGCGTATCCGGTGAAGGGGAAACAGGTACACGACTCTGGAACGCGTTGTAACGTTCGCTGAGTTAGGCACAGTTTTTGGGCCTAAGTTTAATTGAGCGTGAGGGAGAGGTTAACTAGTGCACGCCGCGGTTTAGAGGCATGCGAGACGACGATAGCTAGAGAATCGCAAAGCCAAAAAATAGAATCGTCGATGGCACGCCGCTTTTACTCGCACCCCCCCCCCCCTCCCCCTTTGTCGGCTTTCGCCCAGTAGAACTATATGGCCCGTCTAGGATAGCACCACTCTGCAGGTGGTCGTTTTATGAGCCACGAGAGAGCTATGCGGATAAGCGATACGGCCGAAATTTATTTTACCCAGGGTCGTAATTGTACCGTAAATGTATCCTCCTCGAACGTAGAAACAGCAACAACCGAATTTCAGCTCTCTCTTTTTTAGCGTTTTAATCGTGCGTATATGGAAGCACGAGAGAGAAAAAGCGGATTGAAAGAGAGGATTTTAAGCAGAAAATATAAATTAGCGTCAGCCACCGAAGCTTCTACCGTCACGTGCTAACAGAAATAACAAAGAAGGAAAACTGAGTGAAATAATGAAGTTTGTGTATGGCTGTTTTTAATTTATTTCCACTTAAAAAAACATACGACTCTCTAAAACGGGATCCAGTCTCGTATATCAAAAGGTTGCGATGTAACCCTTCCAGTGAATGAATACGAAACAACGTTGCGCCTTTAGAGTCAGGCACGTAAGAAAATGAAGCAAAGGATGCGAGGTGGCTCGGCTCCAGTAATGCTCACCTAACTCCGCCTTTACTGCCTGTTTATTTTCGAAGCCTTCATTCACCTTGCGGACCGAACGAGACTAGGAATGACCCACTCCACGGCCAAAGGACATTTTCCTGTTCCCCATCTTGCACGCTGTGATCCAAGCACTGCAGTATACGCGGAGCAAATCTGTATAGAGAACTGTCTTACCGCCGGGCTCGCAACAGCGAACCACACTCAAATCGATAGGCATGACGTTACACGTGTTCATTTTGTGTGAGAAGGGCCGGCTTGTTAGGAACAGCTGAGACCGTGCATGGTCTAAGATATATAATACACCGTTACTGAGACTTTGTGGAAGAAGACACCGCCAAAGCTATTCGCGACTCCAGCAAAACGGACGCCGCCAAGCGGGAAAACCGGGAACCAGTCGGTCCAGGTCGCTCCGCGCCCCGCCGCGTCTCTGATGGCTTTCGCGGACACGTGCTGTCGGCGCGGGGGCGAACAATGTAATTTGACGAAGGTCCGAAAATTTCTTAAGTTTGCCTGAGTGTTCATTAGTGCGGTGAAGCCTCAGTAGATTGTTTCTTTGCATCACGTGTTTGAAAGCCCGTTTACTCCACAACACACGGTCGCGTGCTTTCAATTTTTTGGATGAGGAGGAATTACGGAAAAACGTTTTGATTTCTCGTCTGTCTCGAATCACATTCAAAGTAACGACTACTTGGTGACTGATAAGTGGTTTCTTTACAAGGATGTAGAACAGTGGACTGAGGACGATAGACGAGGTGTTTCACTAGAGGGAACACCAATGTTGCAGTCAAGTGAATGGGAAGGTTCGATAGCTGCTTTCCTTGAGTTTGGCAGTGCTCGATTAACTTCAAGTTAATTTGAGCCACTAACGCCGGCCGGTGCGTTGGCTATTCATCTTGGCGGCTTTTCGCCGAAAAGGACCACATTGAGGGAGTTGGGCTAAAGTTCGCAATTACTTGATTCAGAAAACCTGCTCGCTGCATATGATTAATGAGGGAAATTATCTGCTTTCAAAAGGTGGGGGACGCGTCTCGCAAAGTTAGAAGCTGTCACGTCATTAGGATCTATCGCGCCTCCAATATTTATATTATAACCCCTGTCGAAGCCAGCAGCAATATACGTCTACGTTGCTCAGGTTGACCGGCCACGAAAAATACTAATTTTATTCGTTCAGGTTTCGAAGTCAAGTTCAATGCAGAGAGGTCTGAGTGAATCTCCGATAAAGACTCTCCTCAGTTTGTCCGCATCCGTCTCCGTTCTACCGGCTAGAACCATTTGGCTAAGTTTAAGTAGTATCTCTCTGTCTGTCAAATATACTTTTATTCAGCAGTTCACCTAATAGTTAGTCACCTAAGTTCATATTTCAACCTGAAGAATATACTAATATCGCTTTAGTGGGACGTAATATAATACATAATCCGCATATTCGTCAAAATGACTTCTCGATTGCTACTATACTAAAACCTGAATTGAAATACGAGTATCAGCTGTTTAGTGAAACGCCAGCGAGTTGACATGCTCCTTGGCTCAAGATGCGCTTGCTTAATTTTCGTAATTTTCCTGCAGCCTGCGTTCTTGACCGAGCACACGACTGGAGCTGTTTCTTGAAACGCGGACAGGCACAAAAGCTCAATTTCGCGGACAGATAAGTCGCATTGTCGAGGCATGCGAGTTAGTTAAAAATTACTCTCGGTGGAACAAATTTGTAGCCCTCGCCGCTTTCCTTAGATGATCAAAACTAATTAGAGTCTATTACCGCTTCTCCGGAGCCCATAGTTTCGGTTTTGATCGAAGTCTTCGAAACGAAAGTTTGACATGAAAAGAACAAAAAACATCGGCAAAACAAAACTATGCTCGGCAAGTTTATGCGCACCGGCTACACTTAATTGTCTCAGTTCAAATACCCATAAAATTGGGCATTCAACAAAAGAAAATTTGTTAAATTGAATGCGCCACCCATTCAGGCGGCCCGGCCGAGCCGACGCGACCTGGACTCAGCCGCCATGTTTGTTTGGTGGTGGCGCCCCCTAGGTCGCTGGAGTCGCGAATACTTCGTCTCACCTTAGTATGGACGATTGCTAGCCGCGCGTGTTAAAAGCGCGAGTTACCTCGAACGAAGCCGCGGCGGCTGCACGAGCCCTCGTGCAGCAAGTGCTCCAGTCAAGGCAGTCAAGGTTAGCCGCTCGCGCTAGCACAGCATTCGCGGTTAGTCCATGCTAAGGTGAGACGAAGTATAGCGCACGAGCGGAGTGACACGCGAAGTTGAGTCTCAGGGGCTCGCGCGCCCCAGGCTTGGGAGGCAGACGAAATCCGCCCAAGTACCGTTTCTTCTTTTTTTGCTCAAATTCTCTTTTGTTCGACGGGTGTTTTCACTTTTTTTGTTCTGTTTTTTAAGTGCAGTATACGAGAACCTATACACATCTTTTTTCCTTTCGCTTCATCCTGCGCAATCCGCGCGTCGACAAATTTTTTCGAACTAGTTGGGCGGCCAAGTGGATGGTGCGTGGGAGGAGGCTCTTGAGGTGTCCTCGCGTCCGTGCCGAGATTGCTCGAGCAGCTTAGCGCTTCGTGTGGCCTTGACACAGGCAGAGATGTGCGAAGGGGCATACGCACCGCGCGCTTGCCTATTATGCAGAGTGGGCAAGAGAGGCTCCCTAGGCAAGGGAACAAGAAGCGACGGACGAAACTGACCGAGGGAAATAAAACTATATAGGAATGGCCTTTTATTCATCTTTTTTTTTTTTTTCTAAGGGAAAAGAGGTCACCGTTAAGTGTTCTTCAGATCATGCAAGATTAGAGAGATTTGCGATCGTACGTGTCGTGTTATGCGCTCGAAACATGCCGCGCGGTTGGTTCTGTATGCAGGCGGTTGGTTCTGTATGTGTAGTGGGAAATCATTTGTCTCGCTTTATTCAGCTTAACCTGCGGTGAGATGGACGAGGATATGATTTGCTCTGCAATGGTCACGGAGTTGGGGTAGCGAATCCTCGGTTAACCTGATGGAACGAAGACCAGTGATTGGTATGCCGAGGCATTTCGGTGCGGTGTACGCGATTTTTAAGCTCGAGTCGTCATCTCAGCGTTCTCCAGCAGTAATGCAATCAAAAGGAATGGCACGACTCGTCGCTATGGGTATGGTTTCTACGTTCGTTTTATTATGGATTCACAGGTGATTTTTGAGAGGGGGATAGGTGGCCGAGCGTGTTGACGCACTCCAGTTCGTAGCACCTGTAGCGGAAGTTTGCACTGAATACCCAGGTATCCTGGGGTCGATCCTTGCCCGTTTTGACCTGGATAAACATCGCACCGACAGCACTATTGCGTGCTGCTGCACCGGACACATTTCTCACAACGGAGATACAGACGCCCATCGGAGCCGACTAAGTTTCTGCTGTCTAAACATACGCGTAACTATAATGAATGTTTTGAGCATCTCAGCACTAGAAAACCTCTGAAGCGCGCTCTCTTCCCCGCTCGAAGGTATAATGGTAGCGACTAGTTTATACGATTTATGTGGAGTTGAGGCTAGATTGGGTAAAAATGATCAAACTGATTGGATAAAAAGGATCAATGATTACCCGCCATTCTGAGGCGCTCAGGGAGGTTTTCATTTCATTTCATTTCATTTATTATACCTTAAGGGCCCCTGGGGGGCATTACATAAGGGGGGTAACATAAAACACAATATAACACTTCAAGGGTTGAAATCAAATGTAGGGACAAATAGGTTGAAAAACATCTGTTATTTTACAGTGCAATATCTTCATTATACAATCATATGCTTAGTAAGTTCTGCTAAAAACAAGGCATGATCAGTAATTGTTACAATGGACTCAGGTAGCGCATTCCACTCCCGTATACACAAAAAAAGGGGAGAGTTTTTTAAAATGTTGGTTCTGGCAAAGGGCATTTCTATCTTCTGGCAATGATCACGGCGTAGGGAGACATGACTGGCTGAAGAGAAGAATTCGTGGTCAGTCCAGGGCTTGTAAAACAGGTTATGAAAAAAGGATAATCTATCTACGGTGCGGTTCAAGTATCAAGAAATTATTAGTTTTTTTTCACTCTTGTCTTTGTTTCCTTACCTATGCGCCATATACTCTTGTTGTTGTTGTTGTTGTTGTATTTTTTTTTTTTAGATTGAGATAGAAAGTACGACAGGAACCACAAGAGAAAGTATACAAGCGAGCTGGTTAGGTTAAGTTCATGACATACGGGCGAATGTTGCTCGTGTCAACTCCTCATTCTGATTTCGTGGTGATGAGAAAAGAGCGAAATAAGGGTCAAACTTTGGCCAAAGGCTGACCCTTAGCACGCTAATCCTTAGGGAAAAAAACTGCCGCGAGAAGCACGCGCAGCAAATGTGATGGGTAAAAGGATCAAATAATATCTCAAGGAAAGATAATTTAAACTAAAACATTCAACGGTTATTTAGTGTTTGTTCACAACTGATGTGCATGTCAACTCTTCAGATTGCGACAGCCATCAATCCCCCTCACCGTGTACAGATGTATGTACTCAAAAAGTGTAAGCCAACGCGATTGAAAAAAATATATGGTATCATAACTTATTTTAATGCGCCTTTATTGTCACCGCTTACGCAGCAGTACTTTCTTTATGGTTGTGCTAACACTGACCCTTGCACGATCTCGTAAACGTGACAAAGTTCCCGGGTTCGTGTCTGCTTTTGAGACTTCAAACGAAGTATTTCAAAAGAACATCCATTTGAAAGCGGATTTTCTGCGTAGTATTGCTCAGCATTCGCCACAGCAACCACAAAAAACTGTGATTTTATTTTATATTGATTCGTTAAACACTTGCTGTGTTCCTCCCACAACGTCGTCCTTTTTTTTTTTCTTCCATTGCACCAGAAAGCGTCGACATGTAGCAGCCCCAATTCGCGATCCTCTGCTTTGTAATCAGATAACCGTGATTGCGCATGCGGTGCACATCAGACACATCTCGTTGCGACATAGAACGTGACTGAAGTGAGGACGTATCATCAAAACAACCTTTCCGGCAGGTCGAGGCGTCTACTCAACCTCAGCTCAAATGAACTACCGCGACTCATAATTTATTTCCTCGCCATCAATAAACCGTACCTATATCCCCCTGTTTTCTGTGTAATAACCTTTCCCCGCTTCTATAATATGTTTCAGTTTGATTATTTTTTTACTCGTCGGCTTCATTGCGAACGGCAGATCAAAACAGCGGTAGGCAGCACGTGCGACACCGACGCTATGCGTGAACACCAATCTTACAGGGGCCATTAAACGAGAGAAGATGAGGAAAATCCATAAATAAATTACGTAGAGTGTTTACAATGAAAATAAGAAATTCATCTAGATAACTGGTATTTGAAGAAAACCCTTTACGTCCGTAAAGCTTGAAATAGGCAACGACTCTACTTTTTGTTTCATACTCGATTTCACGAACAACATATCCAGTCCACCCCCAATCAAGAGAAACCACGAAGTAAAGTGTATTTCTCCGCACCTGACAGCACGCTTAGTTGAGTTTGCCTAAGGATGTACACAAGGGAACCTTAGTACTCACAGCTAGGAAACCAAAAACAGAAAGCAGACAAACGTTCGAGGTTGACTTTGGGAACCTGAGACGCCGCACTGTCTACTCTGCATCATCCTGACGAGATGATCTCACGCCCGAGAGAAAGGCTATCCGATTTCAGATCGCCAACTTCCGTATCACGGTCCCTTTAAGGGCCGCCGTCAGGCACGTGCGTACGTGACAAGCTCGGGCGGCCGCGGCGACATCACGCAAGTGAGCCCAGTGACGCCAACGACGTCGTCCAAGATGGCCACGGCGGTGGACTCGCGGCTGCATGCTTCTGCTGTTGCGTGGTGCCCTTCCCGTTCTGGGCGGTGGCGCGCTGGCCACTCCCCTCGACGCGCCGACCCTACCCCCGCCGACCGCCCCTTTAATAGAGAGGGCAGATTGCACGCACCCGGATTCTCGCGGCAGCTACGCGCGCGCACAAACAAGCACACATACACACGAACGCACGCACGCGCGCTCCCACACGCAGCGCGGTCAAATGCGCAAACTCACACACGAACTTGCATACATATACGCGCATAGATGCGAGCAACCACACACGCGCATATATAGACGTACAGACATACACATATAAATGCAAGCAAGTAAACGCACACTCAGACCCATTTCGCACACTCGTAGACGTGCAACCTAGTACGTACACACATACGCAGAGGCAAGGGTGCACACGCAGACATACATATATGCGCCCTCTTTCGCGAATATGTGTACCACCAACCTTCATTCTCTCCCACTGCACTAACCCTGGTCATCCTCCATCCCAGCGTTTTCATCCTTTTATAAATATAAGCACTTTTTTATTCGTTTTTCATTTCATTATACCTGCTAGCGTAATCTTGTTCGTTTTGGGAGTTTTCTTTGCGGCTGCACTCGTCTCTGTCCCTCTCCCCTCCGCCTCTCCGGAAGGATGTCGGCGCGCGTTGATCCGGATGCGAATCCATCTCCGGTCGCCCCGTGGCTTCCTCGGCTCTTGTTTCCGCTTTCTGCGCATGCTCGGGGTAGGAAAGGGGCGACCGGTCCGGCATCGATCGTCCAGCCAGACCCCGTAATTTCGGGTTCGGAGAGGCAGGCTGCCGCGATTTGCGGACGTTGGGCGCGTGAGCGTGATTAAGCGACCACCGCGCCAACCGCGCTCTTTTTTTCTTTCTTTTTTTTTTTCCATTGGCGTGGGTGGAGGAGAGACCGATTTTCATACTAACTTAGTCGTTCAATGAAGGAGGAGGAGGTTCCGAGAAAACAAGGCACGGCGCACAGTACATGCGCGTTGATAATGGAACATCCACTGATTTCTAATTTTTTCTTTTTTTTTTTGGTTTATGGCATGACGTTGCGAAGAAAAACAAAAATTGTTTCCACCAGTTAGTTTTGCATAAAACAACGCGCTGGCCAATCACTGAGCTTTACGAAGGAATTGGGGATTTTCTCTCCGACATGTTAATCGCTGACTCTCTCGGCAAGCCGTGCGAAACGTGATACACACGCGTTTCCGACCAGCTGAGCTTCAAATACTAACCTGGCCACCTTGCTCTGCAGAGACGCAAGGCATGACTACCATATGCACGTTTTTCAAAAAATCTAAAGCCGGGGTCGCACTGCTTATACATCATATAAACGACAGTCTGCATACTTTGAACGCTAGACACCGCGAGATACGTGCTTCGAATGTCGCGTGGCAATGAGTTCAAGGAGGAAACTTGGCACGCGGCATTTGAAACAGTGTTATTGGCACGTATGACAACTGATGAGGCGAAGAATAACTGAAGAAAACTACGCATTTAATGGGGCGAACATGTGCCCAAAACAAAATAGAAGAAGGCTATATACTGTAAAAACTTGTCACCCCGGGTAAAAGTTGCCGGCTCAATATTGCCACCATGTTTTCCCATAATCTGGAAACTGGAGCGTCTGTAGAATCAAGGCCTATAATTTCGTAAAATGACGGAACGTCCGTAGCTCACTTTACGGACAGTTATTCGTTTTCTCCCATTTTACAGCAATAGTTGCAGGTTCAATATTGCCGACATGGTTTCCCGTAATCTATAACCTGAAAAGTCTGTTAAAACAAGACATATACTTCGTAAAATGACAGAACGTCTATAGCCCACATTACGGACAGCTGTCCGTAGGAAATATGAAAGGTGTCCGCACTAAATAACGAAGCACTATACCTCTCCGCCTTATATAAGGCCAAAGATACAAGCCATCCGTACCACCTGCACCTCCGATACATCAGGCGACTCCCCTGGCAGAGCTCTAGATCTGCCAGGGGTGTCACCTGACGTATCGGAGGTGCAAGATTGGTGCGGATGGAGCTCGGGCCTTCAAAAAGACAGAAAGGTATAATGCTTCGTTATTTAGTGCGGACAGCTTCCATCTTCAAGAAAGCCAAAGTCATACGAAGCTGTTGGGGTACAGATTGGTATGGAGACTTCATAGCTCCGTTATTTAATAGGTGAACTTGTATAATTTTTGATCCTCAGACAAAACATACAAGAGTTCATGTTTTGCCAATGAAAAAGAGCACACTACCTGTACTACTCATCGCCAGGATTTTGTTTGTGTGAGATCAGCTGCTGCTATAGATGACAGCTCAAGAAACGAACCAATTACAAAGTTTCACCACAATGCATTTATTGAAAGAAGGCATGCGTTGCTTACCCTTGTGCTGACCGTCTAGATGGTGCTGGTCGTCCATGCTTGTGCTTATAGTTGTCTTTCAATTAAAGACCTCTTCGGTGCCTTCATAGTGCACGTAAGGCCAGCTTGAAAAAAAGAGCAGAAGAGCATTCGAAATCAATACACAATTACATATGACATACATGGTTAAAGGAAACGAGCAACGTACTTACCAACTAGCCCAGCTCCCCATCTTTCTACTGTGCATGACATATAAAACAAAACTCTCATAAATTGAACTAAAGTAAAAACTGGCATCGATTTGTATACCCAACACAACAAGTGCTTGAGAAATAAAACTAGCAAATTAAAACTGCACAGCCATTCAGTGATATTAAGCAGATTCCCTTGAGCATAATTGAAACTTGAAATAATTGAAACTGGGATATTTAATACTTTTGGTTAATTCAAACAATTTTCAAAACTTGGGTTGTCCCACTACGTTTTCAATTTATTCATAAGCCGCTTAATTTGAACGACGTTTTCGTGTAGTTCATTCTCTTTGTTCTCGCGGCCCCGTTGAGCGCACTTTTTTCCGAGCACCGGTGCACTGTGGAGAAGCAGCACCTGCGGAGCTTGCTTTCGCCGGGGTTGCTTTTCCGCAGTGCACCGCTGCTCGGTAAGAAGCGCGCTCAACGGGGCGAAAGCAGAGCAGAGTCGTATACGTATCTACTGAGCTTGGTCAATGAAAGGAGCGGGCAGAGCAAGGGCGTGCACCAGACGCAGAGGGCTCGAAAAGCTCTCATGCCCAACCAGAAGCCGAAAATAATCCCTTAGCCATGGCAGCGAGAAAAGGTTTTAATAATTGCGTAAGAGTTCAATGTAGTAACTCTTCATGGTTAAAAATATGGTGCACGCAATGTTTCGATTGCGGTTATGCAGGAAGATGTAAGAAACAAATGTGACGCTTGATTTCAGTTTTGCTCAAACGGAGTCTGACCGCTTCGATGGCAGATTCCCGGCGCTCGGTGCTTGGTGTACGGATTACGTCAACCGTTCGGCTGGTCGCGCATCCTTTTTATATCGTCTATATCTTCCAGCGTGATTTTGCATGACCGTGATCAAAACATAACATGAACCCCAGTCACTGAGAGTTACTCTGACGCTCTTATTAGCACTATTTCTCGCAACCACCGCCAGGGTATTATGCCCGGCTTCTGGCTGGCCACATTCGAATTTGTGAAAACGCTCTGCAACACGCCTGCCTTCCTTCGGCCAATGGTGCTCCCTTATTTGCCTCCTATATATCCCAATGAATGGTTTATCTCTCTCTATCTACGTCTCTGAAGCAGAGTACACATAAGCGACAAAAACAGGCGCGGCGCGGCAGTTTCCATAGCAACTTGCGCGTACGCTGTGATGTGGCAGCATGTCACAGCGTTCACGCAGGTTGCCATAGAAACTGCAGCGCAACGCCCGTTTTCATTACTTATGTGTCCCCGCTTAACAGTCTATAATAGACAACTCTTCTACTGGTTGAACAAACTTAATTTTGTTTTGAGTTGTCATGTGCTGTCTAAAACAGTCCCTGATAAACAACATTTTTGAGGGTTCAATAAACTTGTGTCATAGATTTCACCAATGTTTCATGATAATTTTTTCTAAAAAAATGAAATTGGATGTTAAATACTTAATTCCACGGTTAAAAAAAAAAAAAAAAGTTGTGTTTCTACGTGCTTTGCTGCAGATCACTTCGAAATAAAATAGCACTGTTTGTTTGTCTTTTATGACAGACTCGAATCTCGATCACGCTCTTTGTGCGCCAGGTTTTTCTCGGAGCGAGAGCGAGTTCTTCGCGCTCCATCACCTCACGTCTCGGAACAAGATGGCTGCGTTTACAAAAACGTTGTCGAGACGAAAGGTGCAGATAAACTGCAGCCCCTTTTCAGGTGAATAATACTGAATGCAGCAGGTAAAGACAATTGAATTTAAAAGCCATAAAGCTTTTAACGTAGCATTCTGGAAAAGGTTTATTCGTGCATCTCCTGAAAACGATTTGAAAGTGGGCTCAATATGGTGTGCCGGTCTGACAAATTTGACAGTTTCCTACGTTGACACGCAAGTTCAAGAATGTTGTCTTTTATTTAAATCTGAGCAGAATGCTTGGTCAATAAATATATTGGTCAAAGTAACTTTCCGCATATGTGGTCAAGGGGAGTCTTTAAAGCTTATAAGTATTAAAATATTTGAAGAAACTTAAAACGTCACCATCTTCTTTACTCAACACTCTGCCGTTCAGCACAGACATTAATTGATTTATCATATAAATAATTTCGGCTTCTGCCACCCAGGCACGTAGTCAGGATTTTGTTTCGGGGGGGAGGGGGGGGGGGGGGGGGCGCCCATGACAAAATGCTTTATGAGGTGGAGGGGGGAGAGGAGGCCCCAACAAAATAAAAGTTTTTTTTTTTTTTTTGGGGGGGGGGGTGGGCGGGCCCCGTACGCCCCCCTTTGGATTCGTGCCTGCTGCCACCCATGTTCACGAGATACCGAGTTAGTCATAACACTGCAATATAGAGAGGCTCACGCGGCTCGTCAACTGCTTCGCTGTGTCGCACTCCTGTATGCTACACTCCCTTTAGTTGCTGCAGGTAAGGGTAAAGGTGCGCGAACTCAACATGCCCAATACCTGCCAGAAGGTATCGAACATACACACTGAGGTTAACAAGCCATACAAAAGATGCTTCATCTGTGTTGAATGGCTCCAGAAACCCTTGTACCAATAGAATTGGGTATTTAACATCCAATTGCATGTTTTTAGAAAACAATTATCATGAAACATTGGTGAAATCTATGACACAAGTTTATTGAACCCCCAAAAATGTTGTTTATCAGGGACTGTTTTAGACAGCAGATGACAACTCAAAACAAAATTAAGTTTGTTCAACCAGTAGAAGAGTTGCCTATTATAGACTATTAAGCGGGGACACATGAGTAATGAAAACGAGCGTTGCGCTGCAGTTTCTGGAGCGCATTGCTCATCTTGCGGCTGCGGTCGCGGCTGCGGCCAGGAGGGATTTTTACGTCACGTGACCAGCTCCATGGGGACAAGAAAGCACCTAGCGTCCCTGCCTTATGGCGGAGTGATCCGCATCGCTTCAAGCACAAAAGCCTAATTTCGCTCGCAGAAACTGATTGCAGGGACTTTCATCTGGAATCTAATTGACCGCCCCTTTATACTGTAGGAGCGGCAGGTAAAGTTACGGCCAGGGAGGGTAAATAGAAGCCAAAATAAAGAAAAAAACACACGAGATAAAAGCGGTAGCAGTTTATGTATCTACCTCCGCCGGCGCCGGTGTTTTGCCCCTGCTGCTATGGTCGAGAGGTTTAAGTGCCGGTACTTGTCGTCGCGGCGTGAAAGTTCCGGGTTCAAGTCGCGCTAGGGACTTCTTTTTTTCTTCTTTTTTTTTGTATTTTGTGAGCGTCTTACTTTTTAGCTGTGATCCTTTTTAGGAAATCATCCACTTGCACTACTGCGCCTTACACGGTTTTTTCTGTTAGTCCCACCTGTTCAATCGAAACATCGCGAAGAAAAAAAAAAAAAGATGAACGCAAGTTAACGCGCTAATACAATCATTTCATTCCATTTGTTGATCCAAAGTCATTTTAGGAGTTTGCATTAGAGTGAGGGACCTAAAATGACTTTGGATCAGAAATGGAATTAATTATAATAAATTCCATTTGTTGTTCCAAAGTCATATTACTATTAGGTGTTTGCATTAGAGAGAGGGTTTGCGATGTCGACGCCTGATTCATTTTTGCATTCGGTCGTGATCGTCCGCTAAATAACTAAAATTCAACAAGTAATCTGGTAATATTACTAAACGATTGCCACAACAAAATGTAAAGAGTATAAATATACTTTTTATCACATTCCATGCAAGTAAAAGTATGATCGCATTTATTTCGGTTTTACAACTTTCTCAGACGTTTGACTTGTTGCCTTGCCTGTAGGATTTCGCTCAATCAGTGTAGCCACAGTTGCTAGTCTTTTTTTCTGTTTGCTTGTTTTTTTTGTTTTTTTTTTAATTGTCACAATTGCAGTTTTCATTAGTCCTAAATAGGCGTCTCTTGTTATTGAAAGGAATCGTAGCAAGAGCGTTGTATATTTAAGAACACATAAAACTAGTTGCTGGGGAAAGGATGCTTGTTTCGGCTCCGTTAGTGTGAAAGCCATAGCGATGCTGTTATCTTGGTTTCCTTTTAATGAACATTATGAAATGATTTTATTAGCGCGTTAACTTGTGTTGATCCTTTTTTTTTCTTCCCGGTGTTCCGATCGAACAAGTGGGACTAACAGTAAAAACCGTGTAAGGCGCAGTAGGGTGAGATTCCACGTCAATTCATGCAATGATGGTCCGGGTCATATTTTAGATAGTTTTGTTAAAAATATATATGAAATCCATGTTTTTGGGAGGAACATTCAGCTAGATATGAACGCCGTAACAATTCTTTTCGCTGAGATATAAAATAGAGAAGCTTGAGGCGTGGAAATTGAGAATATTTCACAATGCTACTTTGCGCAGTGGTCATTTCCTTATCAAACCTTTCACAGCACCATAACTTTTTAATAGGCTTTACAAAGTTTATACAACACATACATGAAGAATTAAAAATATCCATAAAATATTTCAATGCAAACAAAAATATCAAACATGGCACAAAAACGCGTTTTAGAGACATATTCACAATATTTTTTCAAATAAACCATCTTTCATAATACTTCACAAAACATATCAAAATGCGCGTATTTAAATATTCTTTACGAATATATAAAGATAATATGCCCACCCTTAAACATATTTTTGTTATCAACGCGGAAATTCGGCTGATTTCTCAAAATGTGGCAAGATTGGGCGTCGATATTTAAAAAACTCCATCTTTTATTTTCTTTAAACTCCCCTTGGCACTTTGCAGTGACTTGAACTAACCTGTGATGGCAAAAGATTGAGTAACATATGACCTCCAAGCGGGAAAAGCTACGACAAACCTTCACTCGGAGCGAGCCGACGTCTTCGTCATAGCGGCTTTGCCGCACAGCACCAAACGTTTTGAGCGTTAGTTATGGCATGTATTTTATAATATTAAAATTCTTTTTTTTCATAAGGGCTGAGTATTAGTGACGCGAAAATGGACTTTGAGCTGGAATACCATTAATTAGCTTACAATTCGCAGGAACAAAACGGCCCCGCTGTGCGAATTCGCTAACTATGCATAGATAAGCTTAAAACTCTCAGTTATGCGAGTGGCCATGTATACATCCAGCCTCTCGGCATATGATGACTTCCACAGATGAGAAGCCTGGATTCCTCTCACAGGTTTTATGGTGGTCCACTCTGCTTGCTTTACCGCACGGAACTCTCGAACCCGTTCCACAGACAGGAGGAACATGCAGACATTTGTTACTTTTTTACGTAGCACTTCCACAAAGTCTTTAGCGGTGGCAATCGTTGAGTTGAGCGAAGATCTCAACTTGGTGAGCGTTGGTTCTTCCACCTACTTTATCACAAGCGCTTTCTCCGTGTCCAGTGGCTGAAAAGATCCATCTTGCCGAAGAGCGCGGCTTCCGAGACAATTCGTGGAATTGGAAGCGATTCTTGAAATGCGCCGCCGCTCCGTCTGATACAAAAATTATTTCAAAAAAGACTGGGAAATGAACATTAACATACTCTTTTATGGCCTATGTGGCTAGAAGAGCGTGAGCTGTGTCATGTGTCGTGTACCATCAGTGACAACGGCAAAGCTTTGCGTGCCTTGCGTGGACGTAACCACACTTGTGGAGAGAGACACTTGAGTTTTGTTTCAATGAAAACTCTGCACTTCGGTTGGAAAGAGTACTGTCCATTTTTCCGCAAAATCGAAGTGGAACATCACTGCCTTGGGTGGTAAGGCGGTTCTTGTGTCATGTATCAGGCTTCGTTCAAGGTCAAGGATGTAAAAATGCCTCATATACTTTTCGCTCTCCTATTGCCGCAGGAAGGCAGAAGTGTCCATAACCTTTTTGACGAGTTCGCCAGCGTCCCATAACGCGAAACAGATCTCTTCGTCTTCGTCGAGATGAAGCGACTGCAGCGAGATGCTCTGCGTTTTTGGGCACTTTTCGCAACGGCGCAGAAAGCAATCGTTCTGTGGAGCGCAGAAGAGGTAGATGCGCTTGAGGTCGTCTTCAGTAAATGTCTTCTTTGGGGCATTTGTTATTGCCGTTAAAAGCAACTGAAAATTGACGCAATATATGCATGCGCTCACCTCGTGCTCGGGACTTTTTTTTTTACCCATTTTGGTCGTAGGGAATAAAATTTGGAGACGCCTAGTTCGGGTTGGGGATGTTCCTTCCTAAACAGCTGGTAAGCTTCCTTAATAGAGCGAATCATAAACCTTTTAACGACTTTGAACATGTCGTTGATCATGGCTTTGACGACGTCCTTTTTGTCGGGGCTTTGAACAGAGCATGCGAGCTCGTCGCGTGTGTAGTACTCAATTGCAAACCCCACGTCTTCGGCATTCGCCTTTTTCCCCATGTAGGGATCAGGGGTTGCCCAAACACCACCTTTGCGCTTCAGTTTTCATGTTTGATCAATCATGTAGGCAGTCGCACCCGACACCAGACGCAATATTGTTTTCTTCAGGATGATTGGTTGCAGAAGCACTTACAATCGCTTGCGTTCCTGGTGGGAACTACATGCCTTCAGCACTTCGCAAAACGCGTCAAACCACTCTGCGCAGTGCTCACAACTGTCTTCGAGTTCGAGAGTTTCGTGCGGTGAAGCAAGCAAAGTGGACCACCGTAAAACCTGTCAAAGGAATCCAGGAAACTCATCTGTGAAAGTCATGATATGCCGAGAGGCCAGATGTATACATGGCCATTCGCGCAAGTGAGAGTTTTAAGCTTATGTATGATGCATAGGTAGCGAATTCACAGAGTGGGGCCGTTTTATTCCTGTGAATTGTAAGCTAATTAATGGTATTCCAGCTCAAAGTTCCTTTTCACGTCACTAATACTCACCGCGTATAAAAAAAGAATTTTAATAATATAAAATACATGCCATAACAAACGCTCAAAACGTTTGGTGCTGTGCGGCAAAGCCGCTATGAAGAAGACGTCGGCTCGCTCCGAGTGAAGGTTTGTCGTAGCGTTTCCCGCTTGGAGGTCATATGTTACTCAATCTTTTGCCATCACAGGTTAGTTCAAGTCACTGCAAAGTTCCAAGGGGAGTTTAAAGAAAATAAAAGATGGAGTTTTTTAAATATCGACGCCCAATCTTGCCACATTTTGAGAAATCAGCCGAATTTCCGAGTTGATAACAAAAATATGTTTAAGGGTGGGCATATTATCTTTATATATTCGTAAGGAATATTTAAATACGCGCATTTTGATATGTTTTGTGAAGTATTATGAAAGATGGTTTATTTGCAAAAAAATTGTGAATATGTCTCTAAAACGCGTTTTTGTGCCATGTTTGATATTTTTGTTTGCATTGAAATATTTTATGGATATTTTCAATTTTTTATGTATGTGTTGTATAACCTTTGTAAAACCCATTAAAAAAATATGGTGCCATGAAAGGTTCGATAAGGAAATGACGACTGTGCAAAGTAGCCTTGTGAAATCTTCTCAATTTCCACGCCTCAAGCTTCTCTATTTTATATCTCAGCGAAAAAAATTGTTACGGCGTTCATATCCAGCTGAATGTTCCTCCCAAGAACATGGCTTTCATATATATTTTTAACAAAAATATCTAAATTATGACCCAGACCATCATTGCATGAACTGACGTGGAATCACCCACTAGTGCAAGTGGATGATTTCCTAAAAAAAATCACAGCTAAAAAATAAGACACGCGCAAAAAAAAAATAATAAAAAAAGAAGTCCCTACTGCAATTTGAACCCGGAACTTTCACGCCGCGGCGACAAGTACCGGCGGTTTAACCTCTCGACCATAGCAGAACGCGCGAGGCGCCGGCGCCGGCGGAGGTATAAATATGCTGCTACCGCTTTTATCTCGTGTGGTTTTTTCTTTCTTTTGGCTCCTATTTACCCTCCCTGGCCGTAACTTTACCTGCCGCTCCTACAGTATAAAGGGGCGGTCAATTGGACTCCAGTTGAAAGTCCCTGCAATCAGTTCCTGCGAGCGAAATTAGGCTTTTGTGCTTGGAGCGATGCGGATCTCTCCGCCATTAGGCAGGGACGCTAGGTACTTCCTTGTCCCAATGGAGCTGGTCACGTGACGTAAAAATCCCTCTTGGCCGCGGCCGCAGCCGCAGCCGCAAGATGAGCAAACCGACCCTGGGCAGTGACCGCTTAAGTCCAGACGCAGGCGATGCTACAAGCGCGAGCATGTGGCCCAGAACAGTGCTGGCAGGGTCGCTGACAGCCCGGAGCTCGCGCTTGTAGCGTCGGCTGCGTCTGGACTTAAGCTGAAACGAAGTGTAGTGTTTGTAAATTGTTTTTTGTGGGATATATGAGCAGAGTGACCACGGCTCTAAAGATGCAGTGATGTACAAGCGAGCGTAGGCCGATCGGCACTGCCAGCGCAGCGGCAGGGGCGGCGTTTCCTCACATCTAAAGGGACGCTGACAGGGTTTTATGCTTGCCAAGGTTTTTATTTGTACATGACATATGAGAGCACAACTACCCAGAATACAATTTGCGGCTCAAAATTCGTTTTCTTTCCCCCCGAAAACCGCCGTTCGAGAACTGGCCCGTTCGAGTCGCGCTCACTCTCTTCTCCGTGGTCACGTGCCGTTTTCTATGGTTTAGACAGAACCACCAAAGATAATCAAGATCGTGGGTCATCGAAGGCAGACACTCAATGCTAAAAATAGACAGAAGATGTGATCCCTATTTTTGTGGCTTAAAAAACGGTGCAAAAACGTTGAATGAAAAAAAAAAAAATGTTGCCCAGCCACGTGATTTCCGGTAACTTTCTCCTCCCCTATATTTCTCCTACCTCCCCAGTTTAGTTTTTGTTTCGGTTTTGAGCAGTTGCTTTTTTTTTTCTTTACTCTATTAAAAATATATGTGACGTTGTAGGAAAATACTGATTGGTAGTCTTCTGACACCATACTGGATCGCCTGGCAAAAAATAAAGATTTTTTGGGGGGAGTGTCCGTGTCCCTTTAAAGAGGAGAGTATGGACATGCGCAGAGAGAAGACACCCGCAGCTTCCAAAGCCAGGATCTCGTTCCCAGTCACGAAGATGCTGCTCCGTGTCTCTGGCCTGGAGCCACCGACAGCTTAAGAGACGTAGGGCGAGCCGAGGTTCAGGCATCTCATCATCGCACTGCAGTCAATGAGATTGCAGCATTAGCCGATCAGAACGTTAATGAACCGATCACAGAACAAGAAGCGCGAATATAATGGGCCTCCGTTCCTTCAAAAGACACTAACAACCCCCAAAACATTTTTTTTTAATTTTTCGCCAGGCGATTTATTATGGTGTCAGAAGACTACCAATCAATATATTGCTACATCATCACGTATATTTTTAATAAAGTAAAAAAACCGCAACTGCTCGAAACCGAAACCGAAACTGGACTGGGGAGGTAGAAGAAATATATAGGGTGTTCCAAGTCATCGGGCTCGATCTAAAATGGAGCGTCAAAATCGACGCCTGCACTAGCATTCTAAACTATTCGTGAAAAACGTATTTCAACGGTCGCTTTTTTTTTTCCGTAAAATTGCAAAACGTAGATTTTTTTTTTTTTTGTAAGGCTTCCCAGAGTCAACAGCGGGTGGCGACGCAGACGACCAAGTCGAGTGGCGGGGCGGGTTTGGCGCTCGTATTAATAGATTTCCGCTACCTCCTAATCGAGATAGAGTGATCAAGACTCCTCGCGACCACCGTGGTTTATTAAAATTCATATAATATTTCTCCAATGTATCTTTGATTACAAAATAAATGCCGACGATAAAAGCAAAACTTAAAGAATAAAAAAAACGGGTTCGTATAACGACGGCATTTTTGCTGCCAACAGATTTTGTCTGCGTGTCGACTCCTTTATTTCGCTGGTCGTCTACATCTTCGGACGCTGCTCCCGACGCCATCTATCAATAAGCGCACCAAACGCACCCCGAAACTCGACTCAGTCGTCTGCGTCGACGTCCGCCGTTGACCCTGCCAAGTTTTTTGGCCCTTTATTTTACAGAAAGCGAGCTATGCTTTGTAATTTTACAAGAAAGAACCGACCTGTGAAATACACCTTTGACGAAGAGTTTAGATTACTACGTGCAGGCGTCGATTTTTACGGCCCATTTTAGATCGAGCCTGGTGACTTGGGACATTCTATATAGGATTAGAGAGTTGGTGAAAGTCACGTGGCTGTGCAACTTTCTTACTTCTTAAAGCAATGTATTTGGAGCTTTTTAGAAGTTACAAAAAAGGGGTATCAAATTTCTTTCCTATTTTTAACACTGTGTGTGCCTTCGATGACCCACGAGCTTAATTATATTTGTTGGATGTGTCTAAACCATAGAAAACGGCACGTAACCACGGAGAAGAGAGTGAGCGCGACTTAAACCGGCCAGTTCTCGAACGGCGGCTTACGGGCGGATAGAAAACAAATTTCGAGCCGAAAATTCTGTTCTGGGTAGTTTGGCTCTCATACGTCATGTACAAATAAAAACCTCGGCAAGCATAAATACCCTGTCAGAGTCCCTTTTAGAGGTCAGCGACCATAGCACGTTCACCTTCACATTGAAGACAACCGCGCGCACCGGAAACGAAGTGTGGACGCCCAGAGATCCTTGCAAACTCGGGTAGTTGTCCAGCGTCGATCGCATCTATGTGTCCTGAATCTGCATGCGCGGCTGAGATGCGACCAACTCGAGGAGTGACTCCGCCGGATCAGTGCCGCGGGCCACAGACCAGTGTTGTACACGCTCCTCAAAAAAAGGAACGAAAGCTCGTTCCTCGTTCCTTCTGATTTTCGGAACGCGTTCTCGTTACAAGTTACATCTGTGAAAAAGGAACTCGTTCCCGTTACAGTTTAAAAAATGGAACGTATCGTTACATATACGTTACATTTGTATTTTGCTAATTACTATATTTAGTTTAATCAAGCGGAGGTTTTTTTTATCTATCCCATTAATAGTCAACATACGAGTTTGTATGTCGTTATGGAAGGGCAACAGGAGAAGAAAACAAGCGGAAGCAGGGTTTCATCTGTTGATATATTCAAATTAAAAATCTCATCTTTTAACCATATTCATGTTTGTAGTGGACGATTCAGACGAGCCGAATGTACTTTTACCCAACATTGTATGAGCGTTTTACAGCAACCTCACACGTTTCAATTGAGCAAAGTCCCTTGTTCGAACTTAACAACAGTTGCTTCTCGATGTTGCTGTCCGCAAGACGAGCAAGTCGAGGAGAGGATAGGGCTTTTGGAAGGTCAGTCTTAAAAACTACAAATACTTCTTTGTAAGGCTGGCTTTGTTGTTCATTTTGAAGGTGGGGGGACAAGAGAAGAAATAATGTTTTTTGTTTTTTTTTGTTTTGTACCTTTTAAGTGACCAATGTTCGGGATACAAGGGTGCGTTCGATGTCTGGCAGTCTGTGATTTTGCTGAAACTGTAGGTCCCGTTATGGAAGTTCACAAGTAGCTGTAGTCGGCCTTAGATTTCTGGGTGTATGAGGATTCGTGGAACCAAAGAAAGTAGCTGAGCTTGAAACAACCCTCTTTCTTTGTCTTTTCCTACGACTAAAAGCCTTGCTTTTTCTACCGCGGTTTCGGGAACTCAAAAAAGAATCAATGTCCACCAGCTCTCCTGCACCCGAAACTGTTAGCAAGCGAGGACTACACAAAATAATCCACAATATTAGTATCCAAAAAGGTAACGAGATCCGAGATCCTGCACTTCGTAATGATAACGTTTTTGTACTTTCAAAATTTCCCTGTTCGAAACAAAATAAAAATGACTCTACTGGACGAAAAAAGGAACGCCGTTACTCTTTCCGTTCCAGCAAAAATGTAACGCGTTCCCGTTCCAGTTCCAGCGATGCAAAATGGAACGGCGGCGTTCCTTCGTTCCTCCTAAAAGGAACGCGTTCCAGGAACGCCGTTCCTTGGAACGCCGTTCCGTACAACACTGCCACAGACCAACTACGAGTGAGGAAGAGCAAGCCCACCGCGTTGCAGGAAGTATTGCATTGGGCAGTTGATGAATCATGAAAGTAGCCAAAACACACGTTAAAAGTAGCCAACGTATTTATTTCCGCGCAAAATTTGTCGCCGCCGTAATAAAAAAGAACAAAAAAAAAACAACATACAATGCAAAAAAAAAAAAAGAACGTTGCTCTGTGCACGCTTAGTCAACGTGAAGAAGTGCTGGCGCAGCCAAAATAATGTAGGTTCAGTTATTGAAATAGTTCGTTAACTATGTCACTCCAATGTTAACCTTTTTTTTCAGTTTTAGTTTGAACTTTAGTTTCATGCATACTTGCTGCAAGGACGTCCGGTTTCGTATTGTTTCTCAATTCAGATTCTGTTTTCGAAATTTGAGAAAGCACACACGCACTCAAAATACGCGTTCGATTTGGGAAGCGGGAATTTTGAGAGCACCTTTTGCGAGGTGGGGAGATGTGTTAATGAAAGAACTTTATTTGCAGCAGTTCACAGCTCGAGCCGCTTTGCGGCTGAATTTGCCACTATTCAACTACTAGTCGCCGTTCGAGTGGGGCGAGTGTCCTTTCTGCTTTGCGTCACTGTTGCTGCAGTTGGCGTTTAGCCGAGGACGTGCTCGACAGGGTTTTGAAGTAGCGTCCATTAGGAAATCCGCAAGTCCGACGGTTGGGCGTGGGGGACATCAAGGGGTAGCTGTGTGCTTGTACGACGGGTGGTAGCTGCGTCTGTTTGAGAATATGTGGCGAGTTTTTTAAGTGGGGAAAAGGTCAAGCGCCAGAAACGCTCTTGTGAGCGGCCGCTTCGTGCCAGAAGTTTAAACTGTCTGCAACCGCCAAACCTGTTATTGTAATTCATAAAAAAAAAAAAAAAAAGTTAGGTGGTAGTATTATTATGTCTCCGCGGCTCTTGGCACTCCCTGTGGTTTTTGGGCATATGGCATCGCCTTCGAAGCATGAACGAAGCATATGGCAGCCGCGAGCTACATCTGTATCCAAAATTAGCCGCAAAAAAAGTAGCCACAGAGGCTACGGAGACAATCTCAACCTTTGGTCACCAGACATGCTCGAAAGCAGCCAATTTTATGCACCACCAACGGCAACACTGGTTTCAAGTCGAGAAAAGCAGAACAAAGCCCTCCACTCTTTTTACTTTAAAGGGATACTGAACCGGAATTCGGATTTCGCAAAATAAGGCCGCAGAAACGTTGAACGGAAAGCTACGAACTCTAAAACCTTACTCATAGATTGATATCTCAAATGGATGGTCGTATTTTTTGGAAAAGAAGGGCGTGATCAAGGCGGAGGACTCTGCCGTCACGATCCTCCTGGAAGAGTTGAGAATGAGGGGAAGCGGCTTCGCTTCCCTCCTCGCTTCGGTTCACCAGCTCGACGAGACTAAGCGAGGAGGAAAGGGAATGAGAGTCTTGACGTCACATGTCTCATCGGCCTCTTCGGCCTTGTTCATTCGCGCATTTCTTTTCCAAAAATACGACCTTTATCCCTGTATGAGCAGTGTTTTTGGGTTCTGCAGCGTCCTGCCTATCGCTCCAGCCTTGTTTTGTGAGCTCGAAATTTCAGTTCAGTATCCCTTTAACACAGGGAACGCTGGAGAGGAGGCGAGTGTATTGCCTTTTCTATACACGAACTCATCTCGGTTATGTCACGGCGCGGTAGTGGCACGTCGGGCGCACTTCCGGTCTGGGGCTGTGGGCGGAAGTCCCCATGTGAGACGTGTATTCCGGCGTTGTTTTGAAAGGAACCAGACAAAAACCTGCCTTCTCGTCAAAAGCCGAGACCGGGGCTGTACCAAAAGAGTCGAGAAAGGTTTGAAGGTCAGTTTTCATGTGCTCGTTTCGACCGAGAACGTGGATATGTGCCGTGAAAAGGGAAAACCGGACGCCGTCGGACGACAATTGCTAGGGCGGGAAGCACTTTGGGTTGAATTCACGGATATTTGTGGTCATTAGATTTAGTTGTTTTGTTCCAACACGAACGCCGGAAAACCGTCAAGTTGTACGAACCACTTGCGGACTACGTTCAGTGCGTCTTCAAGTTCAAACGGCCGCCTGATCGTTCGAACTGTCGCTGCTCTTTCAAACGTTTCTGATTGTCGTCTGCTTTTTTAGAAGACGCCGGCCCGTAGACCAAATGTTGGCCCGGTACTTGCGATAAGAAGTAAGGGAAGGCCTCAAAGGACTTAAGCTTCAAGGTTGGTAAACAGACTCGATGTAAACAGTAGATCCAAGGATATATTAATCATTGTTACCAGTGGCTATCACTGACTTGTTATGCCTGATTTGCTTGGTCCGATTCTGCTTGTGATTTTCGGTAACGACGTCGACCATCTCAACTACGGTTAACGCTTCTGCAGCCCGACCGACGTCGCGTCTGAAAGTTGCGAGCGGAATCTCATCATACGAATCAGGCTTTAGCGTACATTCTGTGGCGTCCACGCGGAATAAATCGCAGCACGTCACATTATTCACGCGAAGTTTCGCGGTGTAACGAGCCTCGGTAATTTTGCTGAAGCCACTCAAGTAGTCAGACATTGTCCAGGAAGACGGGGAATCAACAATTCGAACGCGAAAAAGAGCAGGGGGACTCACGCCGACGCCGACAACATCGCATTTCAATGGTTTGTTTATGGGTGACGGCGAGCTTCTTGCCCACACTCCATCGCGCATGCACGGTACCATAGAGTCCAGCCTGTACATCAACACTAAAGTTACACATCTCATCTTCCCTTGACTAAGAGCATCTAGCAAGCAAGTTAGCAGTAAAAGCTAACTTTGCATGAGTAGTACGCCAACATTAAGTCCGCGCACGATCTTAGGCGGATGGCTGCTAACGACCGGTTTAATCTCGAGCAACATTACCTAACAAGTGGTGTTCGAGATGCAGTAATATATCAAGTCATACATCCTTTCAGGCACATGTCCAAGGGGGAGGGTTCATGGAGCCCGAATCCTCCTCCCCCTCCCTTCCCCCCAAATCTTTCCTTTCGCTAAGGCCTCCTCTCCCCTCTCCGCCTCATAGCGCTCCGTGTTGTCTGTCTCCCTTTTGTCCTCGTCTTAAGCGCCATCATGACGTCAAATTCCAAGTACCAACTAGCCCAACAATCTGCATTGATTCTCATAAAGCACTTTATCATAGGCGCCCCCCCCCCCCGCCCCCCCCCCGCCCCCCCCCCCCTTCCCCGGAAACAAAATCCTGTCTACGTGCCTGGATCCTTCACCTATTCTTTTTTCCCATTATTAAAAATGCGGCTAGGTAGGTTTTTGTGTTTTCCAAAGAAAGTTTCTAAAAAATTAGTTTGCCGCGGCTTCCCCATGTGAGGTGCGAATAGGTCAACTTACGAGTTAAAGAGCACCAATATTTCCTGCAGGCGTGCAGCAACACCACTGCGCGCCTAGCCCTTCATCGTAACATACTGACGTATATGTGGGCCATAAAGGTAGACGTTGTGAAAAGCATGCGGTGAGACTTAGGCATACCTCGGCAAACCTCACTCATGAGGGCCCTCACTCACCCTCACTCACCCTCATCTTCACAGGTGAGGTGAGGGCGAGTGAGTTTCTGAACAAAGAAAATTCATGAGTGTGAAGATGAGTGAGGGCGGTGAGGGCGGTGAGTGCGTGAGGGGCGTGAGGGGTGTGAGGGGCGTGAGAAGTATGAGTGCGTGAGGACCATGAGGGTGGTGAGTGCGTGAAGAGCGTGAGGCGTGTGAGGGCCATGAGTGCGTGAGGAGAGAAATTAGCATTTATTGAAAGGAAGACAGCGAGGTCAGCCAGCGCTTTGTGCCGGCTTGCTACGCTGTGAAAGAAGATGAAATTAAAAAAAAAGGAAATAAAAAGAAATAGTATAGACAAAGATAGCAAAGATACGAAGAAAGAAGATAAAAAGATTAAAAGGAAAGAAGTGCGCACGCACACAATACACACACACATACAAACTCACAAAACTGTTACGTTGGCAAGTGTTGGCTCACTTTGCAGCACACTGGACTGCAGTTCCTTAAAGTGTTTGTTGAAGATGTGTCTTTTTAATGAAATGTAAAAGAGCTTCAGTGGCCTTGTAACTGTCTGTAGTGGAAGGCCAGGGTCCAAACAGAAGCTTCAAGTCCACCTGGTCCTCTTCCTTTAATTTCAGGCGAGTCTTCAGTGCGGTCCTTTCAATACTGTAATCCCCGCAGGCACACAGGACGTGTTCGATGTTATGAATTGTTCTACACGATGAACAATCGGAAGATTCAGCTTTGCCAATTTTATGAAGATAGTATTTAGTATATGCAACATTGAGCCGCAAACGATGTAACACCGTCTCAAGTTTCCTTGGTAGTCCTCGTGGTATCCGGAATTCGAGTTTAGGATCAGTACGGTGAAGGCTGTAATAGTGATATTGCGGATTTTCCCATAAAGATAGTGAGATTTCATTTCCGATAGATTTGATTAAAAGATTGGCATCAGATCTTGAAAACGGAATAGATACAGCAATTGTGCTCTCGTGGGCGTCTTTAGCGGCTCTATCGGCGCACACGTTTCCAATTATCCCGGAGTGGCCCGGAATCCACTGCAAGATGAAGTGATGTCCTTGATTCGATGCATACTGAATAGCCTGTAAAATATCATGGACTAGTTGTGAGTTAATGTTGTCTTTTCTTATCGAAGATAGAGCGGACAACGCAGACCTGGAGTCAGTGTTGTACGGAACGGCGTTCCAAGGAACGGCGTTCCTGGAACGCGTTCCTTTTAGGAGGAACGAAGGAACGCCGCCGTTCCATTTTGCATCGCTGGAACTGGAACGGGAACGCGTTACATTTTTACTTGAACGGAAAGAGTAACGGCGTTCCTTTTTTCGTCCAGTAGAGTCATTTTTATTTTGTTTCGAACAGGGAAATTTTGAAAGTACAAAAACGTTATCATTACGAAGTGCAGGATCTCGGATCTCGTTACCTTTTTGGATACTAATATTGTGGATTATTTTGTGTAGTCCTCGCTTGCTAACAGTTTCGGGTGCAGGAGAGCTGGTGGACATTGATTCTTTTTTGAGTTCCCGAAACCGCGGTAGAAAAAGCAAGGCTTTTAGTCGTAGGAAAAGACAAAGAAAGAGGGTTGTTTCAAGCTCAGCTACTTTCTTTGGTTCCACGAATCCTCATACACCCAGAAATCTAAGGCCGACTACAGCTACTTGTGAACTTCCATAACGGGACCTACAGTTTCAGCAAAATCACAGACTGCCAGACATCGAACGCACCCTTGTATCCCGAACATTGGTCACTTAAAAGGTACAAAACAAAAAAAACAAAAAACATTATTTCTTCTCTTGTCCCCCCACCTTCAAAATGAACAACAAAGCCAGCCTTACAAAGAAGTATTTGTAGTTTTTAAGACTGACCTTCCAAAAGCCCTATCCTCTCCTCGACTTGCTCGTCTTGCGGACAGCAACATCGAGAAGCAACTGTTGTTAAGTTCGAACAAGGGACTTTGCTCAATTGAAACGTGTGAGGTTGCTGTAAAACGCTCATACAATGTTGGGTAAAAGTACATTCGGCTCGTCTGAATCGTCCACTACAAACATGAATATGGTTAAAAGATGAGATTTTTAATTTGAATATATCAACAGATGAAACCCTGCTTCCGCTTGTTTTCTTCTCCTGTTGCCCTTCCATAACGACATACAAACTCGTATGTTGACTATTAATGGGATAGATAAAAAAAACCTCCGCTTGATTAAACTAAATATAGTAATTAGCAAAATACAAATGTAACGTATATGTAACGATACGTTCCATTTTTTAAACTGTAACGGGAACGAGTTCCTTTTTCACAGATGTAACTTGTAACGAGAACGCGTTCCAAAAATCAGAAGGAACGAGGAACGAGCTTTCGTTCCTTTTTTTGAGGAACGTGTACAACACTGCCTGGAGTCGACAAGTATTGCCCAACATCGTGGGCGTTCAGTGCCCGCGTGTACAACAGCTGCACGAATAGCTGCTAGTTCTGTCGCTGTTGATGAGGTGGCGTGGCTTAGTTTAGCCTTTATGTATGTGGCTGTGGATGGAATGTATACCCCCAGGGCTGAAGATGTGGGAATTGTAGAACAGTCGGTGTAGATATGAGTAAATGACTCGTAAGTTCTTTGAATATATTCGAGAGATATCTGTGTAATTACCGGGGAAGGAGCTGAATTTTTTTTAGGGATTCCTGGTATGCTTGTTCTTATTTCCAAGTGAGGGTACTTCCAAGGTGGATATTGTGGAATCGCAGCTGCCTCAATTGAACTTGGCATATAGTCTTCTAGTACCATAATAACATGCGCAAAGCCAGATGATGGTCTATATTTGACAATGTCTACCAGGTGGTGTTTATACACTCTGGTTTTGTGTCGTAGATGAGCTCGCAGTGTTTCTTTCGTCCTTAATATTGCGGGAGATTTCGCACGAGATTCCGCCAGAGTTCCAGAGGTGGAGGTACATTTTGGCAATCCAAAGCAGGCACGAAGTGCTTGAGCTTGCGCGCTTTCAAGTTCTTTAAAACAAGACCGCGAGACACGTTGCATGACTGGCAAACTGTAGCGCATAAGACCGACAAATAGAGCGTTATACAGAGTCATCAGCGCCGATACAGAGCATCCCCATCTGGTTCCACTGATCATCTCGATTATATGTGTAAACGAGGTGAACTTTTTCTTTAACCGTTTAATATGGGGTCCCCACGTCATTTGCCTATCGAGAGTCACGCCCAAAAATGCATGTTCGGAGACATATGGGATTGGGGTTCCTTCTAAGTTAATGGGGTATCTGTATGTTTGTTTCATTGTAAACGCCAACGCCGCAGACTTCTCTGGTGATATGTACAAGCTTCGGCTGCTAAGGTACCGTGCGGCAATGTTGAGGGCTTTTTGTAGCCTGGCTCTGTTTATATATAAAGACTTGCTCGATGACCAAAAACATATATCGTCAGCGTATAAAGATACATGCACAGAAACAGGGAGTACCTTCAGAACTCCCTGTTTCTGTACTTTCAGTCATATGCTGAACAGCATTGAACTGAGTACCCTACCTTGGGGAACCCCCTGTTTGACCTCATGGAAGTCAGTGTTGCCATCTTGTGTTGATATATAGACTTTAGCTGGAAATCCATGTAAATAAGCGCCCTCCGAAACCAATCGCCTTCATGTCGGAAAGTATGGCCTCGTGTTCTACCGAATCGAAGGCTGCTTTTATGTCAGCGAATACTGCGGTGGTGACCTGCTTGACTGATTTCATTTGCTCTATGCTAGACACTAGATCTATAACGTTGTCAATACTGCATCTGCCACGTCGGAAACCACTCATAGATGAAGGATAAATGCATCTATTTTCAAGATCCCACTCCAGGCGTGCAAGCAGCATCCGTTCCATTATTTTGCTTATGCAGCTAGCTAATGCGATCGGGCGATATGAATTGATATCGAATGGTGGTTTCCCTGGTTTGAGAATCGGTATTACGCGAGCGATTTTCCAATCTTGGGGTATAATGCCAGTCTCCCATGAGGCATTGAATAAAGTCAGTAGGGCCATTCTAGCAGTTTCCCCCAAGTGACGTAAGGCTGAGTAGCGTATGCCGTCTGGACCTGGACAGGACTTAGTGTTGGATGTAGCGAGTGCTATGTCTAGTTCCTTTAAGTTGAAACGGTCGTCTATAGAATTACATGCACTTACAGGGACGTGACCATCTGGGGCATCCTTGCTGTGATTGTTACCGGAGGGGCAGCTTGTAATCTTTATGCAGAACTCTTCTGCCACGACTGTTTCAGGTATTTGCCGTCTCAAAGAAATGGCTCTGAAGGGGTGAATTTGCTTTTGCCTTACGCTGAGGCTTCGCGTGATGTGCCATATTCGGGTAGTTGGCTTCCTGGGATCAAGGCCGGAACTCAGTGACCTCCAGCGTCTTCCTGAAAGTTTGTCTAAGTGCCGCTGTACATGTTTTTGTGCTCTTCTGGAAGCCTGAATATCTTCAACGTCTTGTGTTTTTCTCGCTTTTCGTTCAGCCCTTCGACGGATGGCACGAAGACGCTCATATTCTCCATCAACCGTTGTCTGCGTGTTTGTCACGTTGAAATATTTTGTTGCTTCTGAAGTGGAAGATGTTATGGCATTCACAAAAGATTCTGTTCCAGTGAGCATAAAACTGACAGCTTCCATTTTTTCTTGAAATATTTTCCAGTCGGTAGAAGGTACCGAGAAGCGTTGTTTGGAACAACGCAGACCTCTCACTGTGGTGTATGTCGGTGCATGGTCACTTCCGTGAGTTTCAATGTCAGCGAACCATGTAGTTTTTTCAGCAAGACGTGAAGATGCAAACGAAATATCTAAAGGGCTGTTCACTGATGCACCTTTAAAGAATGTAGGACTTCCATCATTTAGTATTACGAGATCATGATTTAGCGTAATTCCAAGTAATGCCCTTCCTCGAGCATTATTCTTCGCACTTCCCCACAGTGTGTGGTGAGCGTTAAAATCTCCTGTCAGAAGACGTGGTGGCGGGGTTTGTTGGAGAATAGCTTCAAGTCTCTTAGTGTCAAATTTTGCTCGAGGAGGTATATAACCAGTTATAACACTGAATGAGATATCGCCTTTTTTATAGTCACAGCAATATATTCATTTGTCCTATGGGACGAAATATTGTGCTCAATAAATGTTAGATCTTTTCGAATGCCGAGTAATACTCTGCTAAGACCGGTTTCTCTGTGGGAGTGAAGAAGCTCATAACCAGATAATCTGATGTTAGGTCCTACTCTTGATTCCGAAATTGCTACTACAGGAAATTTGTGTTTGAAGAGGAATTGCCGAAAATTTGACAGCCTATTTCGAAAACCTCTTGCGTTCCATTGAAGGACAGTGGCCTCACTTCGTAATTTATCTAGTGACACCAGAGCATCACGAATGAAAGGACAGCATCAATCAACGTAATAAGCGCTTTGGCTATAGGCGAATCCCAAGAGCAAAGAAGATTGCGGATGACATTGACAACTGTCTGAATCTTGGCCTCAGACATTGGTGGTTACTGTCGTGTAGACTTCTTTTCGGGTCGTTTGGTTTCTCCTTCTGATTTATCAGTGGATATTGAAACTTGTGTGGGAAGAGTTGGAAATTCATCATCACTGTTCCACTTGATTGGGGGATTACTCGTGTTTTTCTTCGCGTATTTCTGCAGGTGTCTCAGGTTGGACTGCTTGGCTGATGAGGAGTCTTCGCTCGTTGGGAGTTCTTGAGCTGATGGTTTGTTTTCCTTTGACGCAGTCGTTTTAGGGGTCTCTCTGCCAGTTGTTCTTTCGATGCGAGCAGCGCCACTTTCGCGGACGCATAGCCAACTTTAGCTTGGCTTTTGTACTTGTATATCTTTTGTTCTCTTTGGTATGCCGGACAAAGATGAGATGTCGAGTCATGGGCTTTACCGCAGTTCGTGCAGAGGGGGTTGTCTGCATTGCAGCCGGTGCGTTCATGTGGTCCTCCACAGCGTGTGCAACGTGACTCTTTCGTGCACGCGGTTCGAATGTGTCCAAACCCATTGCACTTCGAGCATTGGCGAGGTTTCTCTACAAACGGTTCCATGCTGTATCTTGTATATCCAATCGTGATGTATTCCGGCAAAATGTCTGTGTTGAGGACAACCTTAACAACTTGGGACGTGCCTAGCCGACGAACGGAGATAACAGGCGCCGTAGCTCGTATAGCCACCTGAAGTTCCGTGTCGTTTATGTCTGACGGTACTCCGTATACAACTCCGATGGCCGATTCACGGGGAAAAGGCTCGTAGGCCTGGACAGGGATGCCTCCGATGGTGGTCAGTGCAAGCAAAGCTTTTGTCGCATCTCTGTTTCTCGTGTCTATAGCAAGTAGATTCAGCCTTCGGTTTGGCCTGACAAGGATGATTCTATCTGGGGCAGTCATCTCGAGCTTCTCGGTGATTTTCAGTGGATTGATTGTGGCGATTATTTTGGATGGATCTTTTGGCTTCAGTACCACTACAAGGTGGGGATGTTCTTGTTTCGTGTTCCTGACGGTCTTATTACTTGTCTCGGGGCTGCTGGAAGCTTTGCGTTTTTTGCGACTCTGGACCAGATTATATGGGTCGAAATCGTCACCGGGATCGTCAGAGATGCTCTCGTAGTAGGAGATTGTGCTCGGAGCACTTGACATACCCATAGGCAGATCTTCCATTTCGACTGAAGGTATGTCCTGGCCGGAGGAAGGGCCGGTTTCGGCCATGGCAGATCAGCGATCGACTCAATTCGAAGAAAATGCGTTTGGCTGGCCAGGGAGGTGAGAACTTTGATTAAAAAGGAAAAATATAGAGACGAGCTCAGGATCAGCAACGATAAGTTCGACTTCTTCCTTTCCCCTGAGTGCGTGAGGGGCGTGATGGCGCTGAGTGTGTGAGTGGCGTGAGGGTCATGAGTGCGTGAGGGGCGTGAGGGGGATGAGTGCGTGAGGGCCGTGAGGGTGGTGAGTGCGTGAGGGATGTGAGGGCCATGAGTGCGTGAAGGGCGTGATGGCGCTGGATGTGTGAGTGGCGTGAGGGTCATGAGTGCGTGAGGGGCGTGAGGGGGATGAGTGCATGAGGGCCGTGAGGGCGGTGAGTGCGTGAGGGATGTGAGGGCCATGAGTGCGTGAGGGGCGTGAGGACGGTGAGTGCGTGAGGCCCGCTACAGATGGAGCAACTTTCCCAGCAATTGTGGTGTTGCCTGGCGGGTTTTTCCATAGCTTTCGCTATATCGACACGAATTGCTGAGATCGGGTTCGGCTCGAAACAAGCGAACAACTCGGAGCGATTTGCAGATGTTTGAAGCGGGTGCAGCCAATGAGGGACGCAATATTTTCACGTGATACCCCGTGCCGGTGATGATGACAACAAAAGACTTGGTTATGGTTTGAAATTGGTCGTTTTTGGAAATCAGCCGTTTCAGTAAGATGAGTTAGTATTCTCAACGAGATTTAAATGCATAAAAACACGTTTATAGCGCGTAATTGTGTGTCTAAATAGTGCAAGAAAAATAAAATTGCATGATGATGACGGCAAATTGCAGCAATTGGTTGCGGCATGTTAACGCGGACGGCCAGTGTTGCTGGTGTTGCGACGTCAAGTTGCTGGGCGAAATTGCCCCGTCTGAAGCGGGCCTGAGTGGCGTAAAAGCCATGAGTGTAGGAGAGGCGTGAAGGGTATGAGTGCGTGAGGCCCGTGAGGTAGTGAGTGCGTAGGGCCGTGACAGTCATGAGTGCGTGAGGGGTATGAGGGCCATGAGTGCGTGAGGGCGGTGAGTGCGTGAGTGGCGTGAGGGCCATGAGTGCGTGAGGGGCGTGAGAAACATGAGCACGCGAGGGCCGTGAGGGCGGTGAGAGGCGTGAGGGCCATGAGTGCGTGAGGGACGTGAGGGCCGTGAGGGGCATGAGGGCCCTGAGGTTCATTAAGGGTGAGTGAAGGGCTGAAGGTGAGTGTGACTGTGAGGGTGAGAGAGGGGATGAAGGTAAGTGTAGCTGTGAGGATGAGGGTGAGTGAGGGAGTTAATTTCCTCTCCTCCTCTCTCTCTTGCTGGTGTCGTTGAGAGAGGCTGATGTTCTTTGTCGGGTTGCCGCCGATATGATGATGGCAACCCCCAATTCCGCCTTGGCCAACGGAGATGTAGCCGCAGAGGGACACCCAGGTGAAGGTTGCGAAAAGATATATATATGATTTATTTACATATATAGTTACGGACTGGGTTACAGATCTTAGGAGCTACGCGAGACCTCTCGGAGTCCTGGTGGCGTCTTGCCCCCTCCGATGCTCAGCGTAAACTCACTTCCTCTTTCCCGCGCGCCCCCAAAATTCCAGGGATCGTCCCCACTTTCCCGGGCGTCTGGTCAGCATCGCCTGTCACCTCGCCGGGTCGCTCCGCACCCCCCGCCGTGTCGTTCCGACCCGGCGGTTCTTCTCGCCGACTCCCCACATTTCCAACCCTGGTGCCCGAGATTCGGGTTACTTCGAAATTCGTTAATTGCCGTCGCGTCCGGGACTCGTGTCCGGGACCCCTGTTTTCTTTTGAGCCCGTCACAAGAAAAAAACCATACAAGAATATATATACAGAACACAGTTTCCCCGAAAGTCCTGGGACCTAACATCTCCCCCCCAACTGTGTTGCTCGGGCTGCAAGAACGAGCAACACACCAAAACAAAAACACAAAGTCTCAGGACATAGACGCGCAGTGTTCACCGTGCAGCCTGGAACGGCGATTAGCTCTAACCTTCCCGTATTACAAAATGAAGCTCTACCCTTCCGGTACATTTGTAGTAAAAGCAAACACGGAAACACAAACACACACACAAAAAAACATGCATTAGCACTAGCACATAATATTATACGGTTAGCACAACTCATATGGGAGGCCCTAGAGATCACTCCACCGAACGTCATGTCAGCCCGGAGCCACACCTCAAGGCCCGCCGTCTCTAGGTCGCAACTCTAAGCCTAGACAACGCATCCCACACTGGTTAATATGCGATATAGTTATCTCGTAGCGCTGGAGCGCAAGGGACCATCGCGTGAGACGCGCGCTGCTCGGGGATGTGAGGGTGAGATACTTCAGTGGATTGTGATCCTGAATTACATGACGCTGCATAGCCTTCAAAGTCCCATTCCACCTCTCAACTAGACCGTCGCTCTGGGGGTGATCTGGAGTCGAGAATCGCATCTCCACCCCCAGCCGCTCTGTTAGCAGTCGCGTCAGTTTTGCCACAAAGTTTGTGCCCTGATCCGAGCAGATCAGTTGTGGCGTTCCGAATCTGGCGAACACACCCACCAATGCGTCACATGTTGCTTGCGCCGTCAATGATCTCAGACAGACTACCTCGGCCCACCTCGTACACAAGTCGACTATGCAAAGCGCGTACCGGTGACCCCTTGCCGAAGGAGGGTCAAGCGGCCCGATACAATCTATGAAAATTGTTTGAAATGGTAGCTCAGGCCGCGAGAGCGGTGTGATCGGCACTCTATCCAGTACGTTTGCCCTCGACTGTACCTGGCACGCATGGCACGACTGGCAGTGTTTCCTGACATCTTGAGCCATCGTTGGCCAAAAGAACGCGCCCTTTATTCTCTTTTTGGTCTTCTTCTGCGAAAAGTGCCCTCCCCATGGGAAGTCATGCGCGAGCTCGAGCACCTTTTCGCGCCTGGACGCCGGCAACAGAACCTGCTCACAATGTCGGCCATCAACGTCATCTTTGTGATACAGGAGCCCCTCGCGCACAACCATGCCGTGTGTCCCGTTTTCAGCCTCCTTCCAGGCATCCCTGAGTGATTCGTCGTTGAGCTGCTCTCTGCGGAATTCTGTTACGCTTGTACCCTCTCCTGCATCAGCCGGACTCGCCACGAACTGCACCTCGGCCTGAATTTCGTTCTCCTCAAAGTCTACTGGCTCACCCCCGAGCCTCTCGGGCAGGTCGGGGCCCAGATCACCGGCTTCAGCTTCAAACTCGGCTTTCGCCCTGAGGAGTTCATCGTACACGTCGAGTGTTATGAGCGCGTCAATTCCCTCAGCCAGCTCCTCTGTTACCGCGCACAGGGTTATAACCTGTGGTCCGGTGTCGTACTCGTCACAGTCGGCCCGCAGCGGCACGTACATCAAGTCAGCTGTTATTGACTGACCGAAGGCTCCGCGGAGAACAATGGGTCCCGAAGTTTCAAGGCTCCCACTTTGGATCACACTCCGCCTGATCACCGTGATATCCGCCCCCGAATCCAACCTCCCCTGGAATTTGTTATGCTCGAATACCAACGGGACCAATTGGACTCGTGACCCAATAGAAGTGTTTGTCGCGATGTCCCTATCGTTTGCCATCACCCTCCGTAGCTGTTCCTTGCGATCGCGCCCTACACCAGCAACGGTA
This sequence comes from Ixodes scapularis, assembly GCF_016920785.2. Classification (NCBI taxonomy): domain Eukaryota; kingdom Metazoa; phylum Arthropoda; class Arachnida; order Ixodida; family Ixodidae; genus Ixodes; species Ixodes scapularis. Next base: position 49,926,654 of record NW_024609857.1, on the reverse strand, counting down.
CCGCCTTTAGAGACCTTATCCTTAGGCTTCGGGCAGTTGGCCCAAATGTGCCCCAACTTTCCACATCCGAAGCAGCTTCTTTTCTCTGTACCAGAAGCCACGCCTTTATCTTTCAGACTCGGTTTATTCCCCTCGCGATTTGGGAAAGGTGGCCCCTGTTTAGCCCTCGATTCCTTCTGCGTTCGTTCATAGTTTACCGCAAGTTTGGCCACTTCTGCGGGCGGTAACCATTTTCCTTTTTCGCTCAGGTCGACATATGCTCTCGTGTCTCGGTGCATCGTGCGCTTTAGCTGATCAGCTATCAGCAGCTGCCTCAGCATCTCCATAGATGTCACCTCGCTACTTTTCAAATAATAACCAAGAAAATCGCCCAGACGAGATGCAAACTGTCCCCAGGACTCCTTTTCGTCCTTTCTAGCTTTGTAAAACAGCTCCCGATACTCCGCTGGAGCAAGCTGAAGCTCCTCAAGCACCGCTCCTTTTAAGTCGTCGTACGACGGCATCGCGTCAGCAGCGATTCGGTTTGCGACCGATCTCATTCTCTCCGTGAGGAAGGGGAGGATCATTGCGCCCCTGATGCTTTCCGGCACGTGAAGGCTATTGAACATACTCTCCACCCCGGAGAACCACGAAGGCACCAACGGTTCGAACTCTGGCATGTTGGACAATACGCCCCTTACAATCCGCGAGTACCTAAGTACCTCGTCCCCCTCCGTTCGGGCAGCGCTGGCTCCCGACGTGGTGTCCTGCGCCCTGGCAAGTCTAGCCACTTCCAGCTCCAGTTTTAGCTTCTCTATCTCCATCTCCATTAGTTCATTTCGGAGCTGCAAAGCGTTACTGTCCATATCGGACTCCCCTTCTGCCCCCAATTCACTACTGCTTTCAGACGACTGGCCTTTCTTGGTGTTTGCTCGCGTACCCAACATGACGCCCAGAGGAGAACAACAAAGGGACCTCCCACCTGGTTGTCGTGATCGCCACGATCACGGGCCGCTGTTAGTCCCGGATAGCTGCACCAGGCTTGGCCGCTGCCGACTTGTGGCACTGTGCAGATCAGATGTCTTGAGGAGCAGTGTCTGCAGCAATCACCAGCTGCTTTCCCGTCACACCTGCGGCGACGGTCGAACGTCTCTTTTCCGGCGAGCTTCCACGGCTCCTCGTCGCACCTGCGGCGACAGCCGGACAGTGAACGTTCTCCGATGGTCTCGTCGACCTTGCGTCGCAGTTCCACGACGATTGGATGCTTGTTTCCGTATCCGTCAAGCTCTTCCAGCTCGCTGTCGCACCACCGGCGACAGACGGACACTCAGCACTTTCCGACGATCTCGTTGGCCTTCTTCGCAACCCTGGCGACGGCCTGACGTCTTGTGTCCGGCGAGCTCCTGCGGCTCCTGATCACACCTACGGTGACTGCCGGGCACTCCACGTCGTCTGGTGTTCTTGACCCCACGCCGCACTCACGGCGACAGTCGGACGTTGAGGTGTCTGCGCCCAAGGAACTCCTGCGGCCCACTGTCACACCTTCGGCGACAGCCAAACACTCGACGTCCTTCTAGGGTCGCAGCTTCACTTCGTCACTCCAACGGCGACGAGTCCCAGTCATTCGTCATCTTCACCTGCAAAGCTCTTGGTGTCCCTTGTGATGAAGGCAGCTTTCTCATCCGAAAGGCGGTGGCGGAATCCTTGCCGACTGCGCCAGTAAATTTCCTCTCCTCCTCTTTCTCTTGCTGGTGTCGTTGAGAGAGGCTGATGTTCTTTGTCGGGTTGCCGCCGATATGATGATGGCAACCCCCAATTCCGCCTTGGCCAACGGAGATGTAGCCGCAGAGGGACACCCAGGTGAAGGTTGCGAATATATATATATATGATTTATTTACATATATAGTTACGGACTGGGTTACAGATCTTAGGAGCTACGCGAGACCTCTCGGAGTCCTGGTGGCGTCTTGCCCCCTCCGATGCTCAGCGTAAACTCACTTCCTCTTTCCCGCGCGCCCCCAAAATTCCAGGGATCGTCCCCACTTTCCCGGGCGTCTGGTCAGCATCGCCTGTCACCTCGCCGGGTCGCTCCGCACCCCCCGCCGTGTCGTTCCGACCCGGCGGTTCTTCTCGCCGACTCCCCACATTTCCAACCCTGGTGCCCGAGATTCGGGTTACTTCGAAATTCGTTAATTGCCGTCGCGTCCGGGACTCGTGTCCGGGACCCCTGTTTTCTTTTGAGCCCGTCACAAGAAAAAAACCATACAAGAATATATATACAGAACACAGTTTCCCCGAAAGTCCTGGGACCTAACAGAGGGGCTTAGGTGAGTGTGGCTGTAAGGGTGGGGGTGAGTGAGGATGACCTAAAATGTCAACCTCTGGACTCAGGTGGTGTGATCCGACGTTACCGAAACTGCGACCATCTAGTGGGTGCTGCGCGAGACTGATATGCGCGGCTGTCCTCAACATATGCGGTTTATTAGGCGGCGCGTTAAAACAGCTGTCGTGGATGTGCGGTAGCCTGTTTGCTTTGCAATCAGTTAACCCAGGATTGAAAACTAAGAAACCCGCGAAGGGGTTTTGGGGGACTTTTTGATGCACTTCCCGATAGCGACGACAGACTCCTTACATCCTTTCGTGTAGGGGAATAGTCCATAACACTAAGACTGCCAAATGGCCTTCCGCCACTGTCGCCGCGTGGTAGCGCTCGCTGCCCGAGGAAGGCTCTGCCGGTGGGACGTCCACTTACTTTAGGCGGGACTAACGGCAGCAAATGCGCCGTCGCTAAGCCGATGGCAAACGGAGGCTGGGGCAATGTGTTGGAGACAACCAAAAGAACCGATGGCTGCTTGTTCAGCAGCGGGCATAAACAAACCCCACTGGTTAGGTGCCAAATACCCGACGGTACCCCCCGATTTAAACAAAGGAAATAACCCGAAGGAAAACTCCATCCATGTAACCCTGTTTGGCAGTCAATGTTTTCTAGTGGACCGCTGACTGTGCCTGACTGTACGTCAAACATGTCTGATTGGCCAACAAGTTACTCTGACCGACAGTCAAACTCCAGTCAGACTCCACTTGTCGGCTTTCTGATGGTTTTCTGGTGGCAGTCGGCCGCCGCGAAATGTCATCAAGATGTCTTGGTGGCGATTCTGATTGTACATCGATTGTCTCTGACTGTACGTCAAAAAGCTCGGCGAAGCTCGGCGAAGCTCGGCGACGCTCGGCGACGCTCGGCGAAGCTCGGCGAAGCTCGGCGAAGCTCGGCGAAGCTCGGCGACGCTCGGCGAAGCTCGGCGAAGCTCGGCGAAGCTCGGCCGAAGCTCGGCCGAAGCTCGGCCGAAGCTCGGCGAAGCTCGGCGAAGCTCGGCGAAGCTCGGCGACGCTCGGCGACGCTCGGCGAAGCTCGGCGACGCTCGGCGACGCTCGGCGACGCTCGGCGAAGCTCGGCGAAGCTCGGCGACGCTCGGCGAAGCTCGGCGAAGCTCGGCGAAGCTCGGCGAAGCTCGGCCGAAGCTCGGCCGAAGCTCGGCCGAAGCTCGGCCGAAGCTCGGCCGAAGCTCGGCCGAAGCTCGGCCGAAGCTCGGCCGAAGCTCGGCCGAAGCTCGGCCGAAGCTCGGCCGAAGCTCGGCCGAAGCTCGGCGAAGCTCGGCGAAGCTCGGCGAAGCTCGGCGAAGCTCGGCGAAGCTCGGCGAAGCTCGGCGAAGCAATAGAGGCTTTCATGAACGATCGCTCTCGACTCGTTTTGTTTGCCCGCTTGCTCCAACCTGTCGATTCTGCCCGGGCTCTACAACGTCTTATGTTTTAGTAGAATTTCTACTCGACAAGACCCAGCCTGTTGTGAGTTCCGACGATGTAAGGGACTTTAGCGGTGTAGTTGAAGACGACAGGGTGTACCAGGTCTACAGGGCCGGAGACGCGCGAGCGAAAGGATCGTTCTACGACGCGAAAGTACTCTACATGGCAGGTGAGTAGAACTGAAGTACGGCGAGTGATGTACGAGTGCTTTGCATAACATGCTGAAGACTTAACTGCATTTGCAGCCGAAGCATCTCGTATTAAACGAATGATCAAATCGAGTTTCCCAAGCGATGGCTTAGCATAGGGGTTGAGGTGTTCGATTTGTATGCAAGTGGTCGCGGGTTCAATCCGCGGTGGTCCTGCTTTTTTATTTTTTTTCCTCGAACATTTTGTTTGATCGAGGCATTTGGCGATATCTATCAGTGCGTATAGCTTTACTCTGATATAAATGCTGCCCTTGTTGATGAAATTCCCTTGGCAGTGGCAGTCAGACGTCATCTGATGGACCATGAGATGACGTCTGATGGTCCATCACGTTCCACCAAGGCTGCTGACTGGCAGTCAGTGTCCCAAATTACGTATCTTGATGGAATTTTCAATTGGGAACCACAAAATCAGCATCATCATCATCATGTGGTGAAGGAATCTTGCGTCTGGCCAACTTGTTTACTCGTGTCCGACCACAAGCTGATGCAGTGTTTTTTTGGAAAGTACAGCCGCCTGGCGGAGCACTACAGAAACAGAGTAATTAACCTTTTTCTGCTGGTCGGTACGCGTATGGAACGGCCGGAGGGGAGTTTTTTTCACTAGTAATCTCGGAGACCATGCTCAGAGTCAGTGTATCCATTCCACGTATGATAAAGCTCTCCCGAACGCGGGGACAACTAAAGATCGCGGCAATAAATTCATTTCTAAGTAAGGCAGTTATAAAGAAGGTTCTTACTACTTAGGAGTTTACTATATGTCGTTCTGGAGCGGTTGGAATGACCACCGCGGTCGCTGGTGCGCTTGGCGTAAACACAACGCTCGCGTCGGCGTTCGAATGTGTCCTTAGGCCCTAAGAAGAGCATAAAGCCGCTCCATTTTTACGGGATGGCGCCCGGAGAGGGGGGAGGGAGGCAGCGCGTTTGTCCCAAATGAAACTCGTAAAAGAAAAGGAGCGATGTCGTTCCCTTCAAAAAAAAAAAAAAATAATAATAATAAATTATAAAAAAATACCACCCCGAAATTAACCTTTTACGCGACTTGGCGCAGTCGTCAATTTCAGTTTCAGAGGACAGTTAAAAAGGTTATGGCTACGCTCCGTCGGACCGCAGGGGAGCGGCGCGTCCCGTGTACGGGGACGGAGGCATCGATGCTGCTATAAACTCGCCGTGTGTGGTGTCCGCCAATCGTAATGCGAGGATTGTCCTCGGTCTTCTTGGCCGCTCGTTACGTGCATCGACTTTATGAGGAACATTGCAAACTTTGCCCTTGCTTTGAGCAGCGTGCAGCCACTGTCGCCTCGGAAACCGAACTGAAATTGAGACGACGCGAAGGTTGCGGTATACGCAGACAAAAAAAAGGCGTAAAGTGTAAACCCCCGCCCCCCCCCCCCCTTTTTTGTATCTTTATTTTGTTAATCTAGTGCTTTTGTCCGTGTGGCTTATTCCTATATGGTATATCTGGTCCATGACAAGAAAACAATAATGAAAATCGAAATGAAAACCGCTATCTCAGGCGTATATAGCCTCGTGCACTCTTGCTCGTGAAAGAAGTACCGAATCATTGACGTGACGCTTAAAACGCTGTCAGATTTGATATATTTTAATGAAGATTATCAGAGTTTTTTTTTTATTCTTTATGGTATATTTACAGGACCCGCATATATATCTCGGGATACGGCGAAAGTTATAAAGTCGGTTTGCGTAACGCTTTCCGCACTCTTGATGGGGGTCTGACTGATGTATCGAAATGCAGCTGCTTTGTCAGCTGTTTAATGTGTAACGAAATTTTAAAAAATGACGTGTTTTTTTTTAACGGTCTGGTTCCGTGTTACAGGCAGTATCAAATTCTCGGAAATATGTATTAGCCCTGTAAAATTTATCCATCTTATTATTCGTGCTGAGAAAGATATCTTCACTCTTACTCACGTAATCGGCATGCAAAGTACTTTATAATGCGGTATGAGCCCCCATGTCGATTTCTGGAATTTTTCGGGAACGTTCTGAGAACTTCGACAATTTCTTCTTTAGTGAGTTTCAGCATTGAGTATACGTGCAAACGCAAGCACTGTGCGTTTGCGTGTCACCGCTGCGTGTTCTACACTGATCGTGCGCAGACGCCCAAGCTGCGTCTTAGGTTGGCGAATGGTGACTACGCGCATGCGCAACGTGGAGCACGCAACGCTAACGCAAACGCAGGTCTCTTGCGTTTGCTCCTATACGCAATATTAATACTCTCTTTTGTTATGCATGAGCGATAGAAAATTATTTCTAGACATTTCATCGGAACAGCTGCATATTATGTTTCGTGTATTACGTAACAAGAATATTAGCGGTCTTGTGACGATCAAGAGCACTATTAGCCCCGAGAGTGAACACAAGCGTCGCTGCGATCTCTGATTGGGTGATGAGTACCGTGACGTCAGGGGAATGACTCCGCTTCGCGATCTCGCGTCCGGGCCGGTATCAGATTTCACCACCCGAACACGTCGAGATTAAAGAAAGAGTGGGCAACCAAGGATGGGAAAGGCACCGTCAAAATCGGCCGTTACGTGCCCCAAGCACTTCGAGGAGCGGGACTTTGTTTACCCGGCGCACAAGACACTGGGTAAGATTGATACCGACGTGCTTCCGTACCTTGTCTAAGCGTGTTTGTCACTTTTGCTTTTATAAGTAGGTTACAAGTACCGAAAGCTATCGGCGAAGGCAATTTTGCCTCCTTGGTCCACACGGCGCAAGGCGATCGTGCGAGGGTCGGTTTCAGACGCTGAAATTCTGTTCCTTGCACGTTCATGAGTTAGGAGAATATGGGCATTTCAAATGGCATTTATATCTCGCCATTGGGCGGTCGGCAAATTACCTTGCAGTCTCGATTCTTCGCGTGCCACTCTGCATCCGATGGTTTTCATACGCTTTAAAGGCCCTGGGTCTGTAGACCTTTGAAAGGTTCGCGAAACAGGGTTGTTTTACATAAACGTATCTTCTTTGTAAATTATTGATATAGTTCGTACACGTACGCAAGCATTTTCTTTTTTTTAGAACATGCAGAATTACTCGAAATGTGTTTGTATGATAGCAAAAAAATACGGCCGAATCGCCCGCCTGTATGAGATGTTGTATTGAACTGCCCAAAATATGCACAGCAATATAGTTCCGTAATTTGGAATGTTTATAGTTTTTCCTCACATTTTTTCTTTATTCCAGCCTTGTGTATATATATATTTTTTTTTTCACAAGTTCGTTTATTTTACCCGAATTTGTAATTCGTTATTTTTCTCGGTGTCTCGTCATTTGTGTTAAGGACACCATTTTCAAAGGAAGCTTTCGCTTTCATGAACCTTCGCATTGAATTTCATAGCCGCTGCTACTGCTGCTACGGGCCCTCTTCTGTTTGAACACCAAAAGAATCCCCTGAACCTACATCTCCTCTGGCACGCCATCACCACCGCGAGAAAGCGTCCTGACCCATGCCTCCCCTGAACGAAACCCCATCGTGAATAATCGCCAGCCAGACAACGCTCCCTTCCCGAGAAGAGCCACAGCAGTGCACCGGCCCATCAGAGCACACACGCACTCTTATTGGCCGGCAATGGAACCCGGACTTGTCGTCCTCGGCTTCGCTCGCGGCGGCTTTTTCCTCGGCCGGGCGTCATGATCCGCGCCGACTCACGCTTCTCGGCGCCGAGCGTGCCCTCGGAGCAGCGTCGCCGTGCGCTCGAGCGATGCCTCACGCTCAGCACAGTAGCCACGTAACAAGGGACCCCCCCCCCCCCTCCCTCGCTCCCCTCCGGTGCACCCGGACTTTACAACAACAGCAAGCGCGCCACCGGCACGTTTCGGTCGGGGGCCCGCCGTGCACAAAATGGAAGCACGCCGACGTGTATATCAAAACAACAGCAGCGCTCCTAAGAGGAGGAGGCGGCATCGTGTGGTCCGGTGCTTGAGCAGCCATCTTTCGGTAGCAATTGAAGCCGGTCCGCTTAGCGTCACGCCGGCCTGAGTCACAGACTCACGAACGCGCGGACTTTCGCCGTGTACAGTTATTCCAGAACACGGATGTGGCCGTGCGTGCGCGCGTGCGTTCGACGGCCGCCTCAGCAGTGGACGCTGGGGGCCTCGGAATACGGTAGCAGTCTCGAGAGACACGTCTTGCTCGCGGCGGCAGCGGCCGGCTTTTGGGTCATGGAATCGGCGGCGCCCTTCGCCGCCGTTGTCGTCTCGGAGGGCGAGTCAGCTGTCCGGAGACGTCGTGTGCCGTTGCCAAATGGTCTCTGGCGTCGCGTCGGACGCGAAAGAAATACATCGTGGTTTGATAGCCCGGTAACATGCGGAGACGGGGGCCTCGCCGTTTCTTCCAGCGGGAGAAACGCAGCACACGAGAAGGCAACGACATCGTGTGAGTCCATTGACCGGTCTGCGCTACGATAGACAGGGTGTCCCAAGTCATCAGGCTTGATCTAAAATTGACACTAAAAATCGACGCCTGCACGTAGCAATCTAAATTTTTCGTCAAAGATGTACTTCACAGGTCGGTTTTTTCTTGTAAAATTACAAAGCACAGCTCTCGTTATGTAAAAGTATAGGGGCAAGAAACTTGCCAGGGTCAACGGTGGGCGGCGACGCAGACGACAAGTCGAGTTGCGGGGTGAGTTTGGCGCGCGTATTGGTTGGTTGCGCCTGGAGCAGCGTCCAAAAGTGTAGCCGACCATCGAAAGAAAGCAGACGACACGCAGACGAAATGGGTTGGCAGCAAAAGCGCCGTCGTTATGCAAATGCACTTTTTTCTCTTTTAGTTTTCTTTTTATTGTTCGAATTTATTTTGTAACCAAAGGCACATCACAAGAATAGTATGTTCATTTTCATAAACCATGGTGGTCGAGAGCAGTCTCGTTATGGAGGTAGCGCCCTCTATCATTACGAGCGCCAAACCCGCCCCGCTACTCGACTTGGTCGTCTGTATCGCCGCGTGGACCCTGGCGAAATCCTAGGCCCTATCTGTTTACAGAAAGAAAGCTACGCTTTGTAATTATACAAAAAAAAAATTAAAAAATCGACCTGTGAAATCTTCGCCGAAAAGTTTAGATTGTTACGTGCAGGCGTCGAATTTTACTGTCCATTTTAGTTCGAGCCTGGTGACTTGGGACACCCTATATACTCCGTTTTACATGAGGTCCGAGCGCAGCCAACGCTCCACTGGAGTCAGTCAAACAGCGGCAAAAGTGCACCGTCACGGCTCACGTCGTCTTTTTGCGTCCGCCGTTCCCGGCTTAGCCAATCGCGTACAGTGAGTACGCCCGTAATCCTGCGCTTTTTGCGCGATCGGTCTAGCAAACGCACAGAGACGACCGCCGTGACAACTCACGTTTGAAGCTGCTTGACTGACTCATTTGAATCGCAGCGTCTTCAGCGCTCGAAAGTATATGTGGAACGGAGAGAGTGAGGCAACTGACGTTGATAAAATATAGATTTCAGTTCGAGCCGGAAAATTGATATGGAACCGAGTCTGAATCAAACGCTTTCGCAGCGTCGCATTTTTTTTTAAGTCGAATGTGCGGACTTCGTGCTGATCACTTGTAAAAAGGCTTTCAGCTCTTTCTATTATCACAATGATAATAGTGATGAAAGTGGCAAGGCTAAGTTTCAGAGAGGGCGAATTGCGAAAGAGAAATAACGATTCAAAATTAAACCTCAACTCTTTGAGAATCAATACCTATATGCTTGAACCTCAACAATACCATTAAAAATTCATATAGGTACTGATTCAAACTTAAGATAGAATCATCCACAGTAGGCAATTAATTACAGGTTCGCACTCAAATGGAAACCAAACGGCTAAAGCGACTGTACGATGTCGTCGGGAGAAACGTATATATTTTGCCAAATTTGAATTGGATAGCTGAATGAAATATATAATTTCAACGCTGTAAAGAGATCCCACATGTCGTGCCTTTCTATCGTTCACTATACACTATGAATGACGTAGCGCTATTCTATGCTCGACTGTCTGGTATGTGTATGGATTTCTGGAGAATCGCTCGACGAATTGCAGAAAAAAGAGATCGAACAAACATCTTCGGTTTCCTCAATGTCAAGGTCATCGAAAGTACTTTTGCGACAAAACACAACTCAAGAAAAACAGTCTCGTTTTTTTAATAATGTTTGAAAAAGGGCTTAGCTTCTGACTTTTCTTTCGTAACCGTAAAAAGTGCCACAAAGAAAAAAAGTTTGAACCTGCTTTTTGAGTTAATTAAACGGAACATCTTATCAGAAGTCTGCCCCACGAAACGGCCTATTTTCAGGGGACAGATAATCTTGAGGAAAGGCACTCATCGATCCTCTCTGAGAGCCTCGCACGACCGCGATTAAGCCCGATCAAAAGGCAAGAAGCGGTCGGGGGCGCCAGACACGGATCTCCGCCGAGCTCCGACACACACGGGCCAAACCGGACAGGGGAGCCCGCGATATCCGAGGGCATCCAATCCGTCTCTCGGAGTCCCCCGCACACCTGACCCGAGCGCGTTTTACATAAGGCAAGACGCTGCACAAGCGAGCATGATAGAAAGCTCCACGTATACCGACATAGTTGAACCACGATCATCAAAAAAGAGCAGCGTCTCCTTCTCTTTGGCTCAGTTTGAGCGGAGTCTAGAGCGGGAAAGAGAGTCCGTTGCTGCACGCGCGTACGTGTGTGTGTGCAGTGTGTGCGTGGATACCAGCGGGGATGCACGTATACTCCGTATTTCGCCGGCACAAGCAAAAGCCGGCGCACAGGCGGCGGACGGACGTCCCGCAGCATGCACGCATGCGGCGGGCAGAGAAACGATATCACGACTTGCGTGAGCCGGTGCCCGGCCCGGCCCGCGTGCCACGGAGGCACGATCGGCTCGCCCAAGGCGGCAAATCCGGGCACATCCGGGGAACCGAGACCGGGTCCGGGTCGGTCCTCCTCCTCCCCTTCCCCTCCTTCTCCTTGACCACCAGTCTACAAACAGCACATCCCCCCCCCCCCCTTTCATTTTTGTTTCGAGCTTTTTTTTTATTATTCTTGGCGGGAAAGCCCTCACTTATTGTATAAGCAGTAGCTTGGAGTTTCTACTGTGACAACCTACACTCTCGAAGTACCCGTGCACATACTTTCCCGCACAGCGCGCCTAGAGCTTTTTTCAGATGAAGACCCGAATTAATCTTCAATCTTCATAAATCCCGGAGCAGGAATCCGTATTCGTTTTACTGCCTCCAATTTCGCACACACAAAAAAAAAAAAAAAAAAAAAAATTACGTCTGCTTTTTTTTTTGACTTGATCAGACTCGGCCACCAGCATGTCAGATCAGGATGCCGTGGCGTAAAGTATAGGCCTTTCTACCGGAAACGGAAGTTCTCCCAGCCAAGCGAAAGAACCACGTTGGACATGTGCACTACGTCACACGGACCCAAGCGCTCGTCAACGATCCATCCGTCGACAAATATTCGAATTCGCGTTCGACGAATGAGTTCCGTGACGGCACTTATTATCACTCGAGAATGATAAATTCTATGGTGTGCTTAAAAAGCACGGTGAAAGCTTGGAGTCACCGCCTCCGGTGCTCAAGGACGTTACGATCACGTGATTACCCATTTCACTTTTCAGTTGAGGAGGAAAGCGAAGGACGAAGGAGTTGAAAAATCATTTCATGGTCTTTTAAACCCGAAGGTTGAGTAGTTCTTCTCTCTGGTTTAATAAAGAATGAAGATTTTGCTTGGTATTATTGCAATGCGTGTAGCCGTTTTGCTCGTTATCGTCATATATACAAGGTAGTAATGGAGTAAGTATTGGTACGTTGTCATGAGACAGAGAAAAACTAAAGTGCTGCCCCTTATTTTGCGAAATCAGGAATGCTCGAATGATGTCATTGAGCAAATCAGCTGCAATTCGTCATGTTCACTTCAAAACAAGTACAAAAGCCACTGAATTGTACTGATTGTGCTACGGGGGGGAGTCAACTGTCACGTGTTCCAGCGCATTTTACGTTTTCGAGCTAAGACGTGTTGCGCTATTCGTCATTATCTGGGTGTGCTCCGCAGACGGTAGACCATCTTCACTCGTGAGTGGCATTCCGCGTGTTGCGCGGGAAAGCAAACGCGTGGTCCTTATTTTAGAATGTACAATCGCAAAGGCATCCTATATATACTATAACATGCGATGCTACTAAACACCCGTGACCGATCGTTCTTTGGCGAATTCCCCTGGTCGTTTTGGAGCGCGCCGGGATCAGTAGACCGGATCCGAGATGGTGCACGGAATCCGAACGGAATCGCTCCGCCTCTAGATCCCCAGGAAAACATGGCCGCTCCTCCGGGATCGGCCGATGCCTTCTCGTCATTCACCTTCCCTTCCCACGATCCCCGATGTCGAAGCACATGTTTTCGCAATCGCGGCGCTAACAACACGAGTGTTCAGCGCACGAGCGAAGTTAATTATGATGTGAAAGATGCGTGTCGACAAGCGATGTGCATCAGCGTAGCCCACTTGTCTCTTCATCGAAATACTCGCGAACGACTTCCAAGTACGTCTCGATTTTTAGTCTCTTCTGCGGAGGTCCAAAAAGCCAGTCGAATTTATGCTGGACATGCAGCAATCTTCGTCATCATACGAGTCGAGCCGCTGCTGCTGGAGGAGCTGCTCGAGCAGCTTGACGACGAGCTGTCATCAAGCAGCTCAGCAGCAGTAAAGTGGGCGGCACTTCGCGAGTGGCCATTACGAATTCTTCCAAGGCGAGATGCGAGATGCCCGGCGAGAAAGGAAGTCACGTGTGCGCGCCGAGGGCTGGCCAGGCTGGCTTCCGGTCGAATCCGCCGAAATGGACGGAGCGACTTTTCTCTTATCAGGATCGAGATCTGGAGTGGGAGCTGATCCAAAACGACGAGTGGAACACGTTCGTCTCGATCCCGATCGCCAAGTGAAAATAGACGCGCTCCAGAAAAGTTGATCCCGGCGCGCTCCAAAACGACCGGTGGAATTTCGCCATTAGTCCGTGCATGGCATCTCCATATTATTCTGATGCCGCAGCCACACTACTCGTATGCGTCATACAAAAGACATGCTGCAGACATGCTGACATGCTCGGACATGATGACAGACCTAATCTGTGGACGCCTCTAGCAAGTTCGAAGCGCTTCATACATTTTTGCATACTTGGAACAAGTTTGCAGTCAGTTTTTGTACGACCAATGGGACGAATCGTCGTACGAGGAAGAAACATATCTCAGACACTGTCCGCAGACTGCCTTTTGTACGATGCATTGGCAGCGTGTATGGCTGCGGCTTTAACTTGTTGCTGCTCTTCGTTGTGCCAGTTCCGATGCCGCTAGCCCGCCATCACTGCATGGCGACGAATACAAAGACTGTCAACACCAGGAACGCTGTAGCAACGGAGACCAAAAACTTAAGTCAAGAGACTCTTTTTTTTCACGTGCGCTATTGTAAATAGAATAAATATTCGGTTTGCCACCCGTTTATCCGATGACAACACTAAAACAGACGGCGATTGCTATTATATTATATCCAATCCTGCAGGCAAAAATGGTGGACGCTTGCTTGGTATACTGGGCATGAGACCCACGTGGTTCTGTCTGCCGCCCTTCAACCGTTCATAAACAAGTTCCGCGAAAAATGATCCCAAAGGAGACACTTACACGAGGCGCTGTATACGAATAAACGACGTTTCTCGTTGTGTATTTTCTTTTTTTATATTCTGGGACTCGTGTGAACTAAAAAGAGCTTCCCGGTACGTACAGCACTACACCATCGCCTCATGTTTTAAAAACTCATATATTCGCCACCATACCTTGCACATTTGTCCCCCTTCCACAGTTCCGGGAGCACACCGTAATATAGAAACACCGAAGCAGGGGTTTGTAACGTATAATGAGGAATACTCGTCATTCGAAGGCAAGTAATAAATCACGCCCTAAGTTTCTTACGCTGACAGCGACTATAATAGGAAGACAGATCTCGAAGATTGAGGAAATTAATGAAGAACGATGGGAACGTAGGGTTTTAGCGTGGACGCAGGAGGGACAATGTGAACTAGAAAAGCTAGTTCAAAACCTTTGGGCGATGATCAGGCACGTAGCCAGGACATTGTTTCGGGGGGGGGGGGGGGGGGGGGGCGTTACAATAGAATAAATATTCTATTGTAACGGCACTCACCCTGCAGTTACCGAAGGCGAGACTGGTTTAGTAAATGCACGAGGGTGTAAGCTTGCTGACAGGAAAATTAAGTTTGAGAAGGTGGGGATAACCAAGCAGGGGTTAATTTGACTGGCGGCACAAGTCAATGGAAGGGAAAATATTTTATTTGTGCGTGTATCTGTCGATCTGGGACGGACGGCGCGCGGTCGAAGTTGTAAAAGAAGAATTTCTGTGGCAGATATAGCGAGTTATAGATGTATTACTTGGAATAAGCTTAACTTTAATGCTCTGTATGTTAGGTAGGGGTTAATAAGGATCGATAACTGGGCGAGTTGGTGAGAATTCATGTTGAACTCTCACCAACTCATCTCTGTGTGTCCTCGTCCCAGTCGCGCTGTTTTTCAACAGGTAGGGGCTAACTGTCTTGAAATTAATAGCGCTAGAGGTGGCGCAAGTCGCCTCCCAATTTAGAGGGTTCAACCCGTATGCATCTATCCACCCGTCTGTTTGGATGTGCACGCAAGCTCCCCGTCTCACACCTTCACGTCTTTTCCGCCGGGTGGCGTCACCTGCCTCCCGTAATTTCGAATACCAGTCCGTCGAACAATAATATGCAACTCGCGTCCTTATACAAATTACATCACGTGCATGCGATCATCGCCAGGCAGGATCTTCTCTAGACGACATGCCGTATAAAGAAGTTAACAATCAGCCGAACATAATACTCAGGTGTCCTTTACGACGAGGCGGTGCTTTCTTTCTTTGGAGCCTGAATAATGCATATCCTAAACTTGTAGATTCCACTAGCGCACCACACTCGGCGGCGCACATATGTTGGTCGCAATTGTCTGCTCTCTTGTTCTCTGCGGCGGAAATGACTCAGCCGGCTTCGAACGGAGGCGCGCTGCGTCTCCGTGTCGTGTGTGGGCGTCGTTCGGAGAGGCGGCGATCGTTCCCGAGCGTTGCTCAATCGGGCGCGCGTGCTACCGCGGCAACGGTGAACCAGTTATCTCGGATAATGCGTTCAATGGAGACGCGGGCGGTCTCCTCTTAGAGGACGCCGATAGCGACTGCATGCTAACCTCTGGCCTTTTCCAGAGCACGCACGAGAAATCTTAAGCTGGCACTGCGCAATGGCGTGGGAGTCCAGCGGGCGCCGCTAGTACGGTGCATCCCCTCCCCCCTTTTTATTTTCTTTCTCGCTCACGTATTTTAATTATTTATTTCCCTTCCTACTTCATGCTACTTTCTGTCGGCGAGTAAAATGTTGCGGGAGGCACACAGTAAAAAGAAGCAGAGATTCTGCCTTCGTAGTCCATCTAGAAGGACCTATCTTAAGCTAACCTTGTTCCAACCAAAAGTTAACAAGCTCCCTTCACTAACCCCCACCGGCTTATGGACCCCCAGTTGGCTTTGACTTTTGCCCCCCCCCCCCCCCCTTTCAACGCAACTTCATTTTTAGAAATCGCCTAGTGTATGCTTCTCTCCGAAATGCACGAAATACCAAGTGCCGTCCTTCCTTTTATTTCTTCAATAAGGAGGGTGATCCGCTTTAATCATGCTTTAATATGGCCACCTGTTCCTCAGCATGACTTTCAAGGCCTGAAATCCCTTCTGCTACTAAGATTGCATTATTGTGGGGTGACGTCGCTCGCCCTTCTCATTAGCTCACGAGCTGATTATTTCAACACTATCGCGGGGATTATACCTACAGGAGCTCCTGAACCAGAACAATAAAAAAGAAAGAAGAACAGACACGAAGAGCGACATGTAGAGGTCAAAACCAACACGCGTAATGCACGCGGATTCGAGAGCAGCAAGCAACACGGCGCACAGCTGCAGGCAACAAAAGAGCATTTCGAGGCTCGAAACTGCGACCGTCCGGCACGCTTCCCCGGTCGCCGTGAGGGCGAGCCTTGAGATCTCCGGCCATTGTTCGGTAACCGATACACATCAGTCCCTCCTACCGCCGCCCGTGATGCTCAATCGAGGCCTCTGGGCCTTGGGAGCCCGCTTTCCCCAGGTAGCTGTATCCTGCATGGTCGCTTGTGGTTGAGCTGCCGCGTATAGTACGACTATTTGATTATGCGCGGGATTGTTTGCTCTCGCTTAGAGTCACGGATGTCCCGGACGGCCCCCTGCAAGTCTCTACAGAGTACGTGCCAGATCGTTTGGGAGAAGAAGAGGGGGAAACTAAGAACTAGAACGGAAGAAAACATTGTTGTGAGGTTTTCGTCGAGGTTGACTTTTTTGCCTTTCTGCTGTGGCGCCTCCGAATGCAATGGAGCTAGAAGCTGGCACAGGAGGCGAGAAAAGAACGCCTATTATCTTTCTACGCGCGCCGACGTGCGTAAGCATTGACATTGTGTCTCGCGTAATTGATGATGAAGCCAGTGTTTTTTGTCTTTTTTTTTTTTTTTTTTTTTGTCTCGCCTGACTGTCTGATCAGAATTCGAATCTTGCGAAAATGCGGTGAAAGCGGGACGTTACACAGTTAAACCAAGAGGCAATGCAATATTTACGACAATAAATAAAATCACGGAAAACACCAATCACCAATAATCAGCGTCAAGAAAAACATTTTGAGAAAACTGCAAAGAGAGAAAGAGAGAGGTGCACACAACCGTATAGTAAAAGCTTTTGATGTCTGCTGACGTTTACGTATTACCGTATAAGTATATTTAAGAGCAACAAAACAAAGTGTTCTTATCGTCATAAAAATAACACAATTCACAACGGCAATGGCCTCGACCACTATATATCTCACACCCAAAAAAGTCTGTACACACAAACGTCCGAGCACCGAAATAACGGTATACGCCGTAAATGGTATACTAGATCAATTGTAGTAATTGAATTATTTTTGAGCAATCTGTTATTGTAATTATTTACATATGACTCAAAGTAATTGTATTTATGATTTAATTATCTTTTTGCCCATGTAATCGCCAAATTTGGAATAAAGTTAAAGAACCTTTTTTTTTTTTTATGATTACGGGTAAAACAGCCCGAACAAGGACACAGGACAGAGAAGATGTACACAGACGGAGCGCTGTCTGTCAACTGATTATTTTAAAAGAAACGCCCAACGGTGTGGTCACACCAAACAAAAATTACATCACGGCACATGACCGTCACATGATCGTCACAAGTTAAAGGCCCTCAAAAATGCCAACTCGCAATGATAAAGATCTATCGAAGGCGCACTGACACAGTTGTCTTTGAACTTGGAAACGTAAAAGGCCTCAGTTATCTGCCTAATTCGCTGATGACTGTGCGCGGGATTGTTTGGAAGATACCCAGGACCATGGTATCTTCCAAAACCGGAGAGCTACCACATCTGTCGCAGTGAACCGCGAGATTCCCTGACGGAGATGCCCCAATCGAGCACGCGTGTTCACGTAATCCATCATTAATGCAGCAGCATCTCCGTCAGGGAATCTGGCGGTTCACTGCGACAGATATGGTTGCTCTCCGGTTTTGGAAGATATCTACAGATCTACAGTCCTGGGAACACACAGTCATCATCGAATTAGGGAGATAACTGAGGCCTTTTACATTTCCAAGTCAAAGACAGCTGTGTCAACGCGCCTTCGATAGATCTTTATGATTGTGAGTTGGCATTTTTGAGGGACTTTAACTTGTGACGATAATGTGACCGTCATGTGCCGTGACGGAATTTTTGTTTGGTGTGACCACGCCGTTGGGCATTTCTTTAAAATAAATGGTTTAGAGAAGTTCGTTTTAGCGAACGCCTTTTTACCGGCCCAGTTTATCAAATCACCTCATAGAGAAGCTGTTTAGAGAAAATGGCGATGAGCCTTTTTTTAGCGAATACGGCCGCCGCGAAGTGGCCTGTGCGGGTGGGCCAGTTAGGTTCACATTTTCGTAATGATTTGTAATGTCGTAGATGGGGGGGGGGGGGGGGGGGTCGCTTTAGTGATACGTACGAGAAGTAGGAGAGCCTTTTTTTAAGCAGTGTCCCCTTTACGATAAGCAGCATTTCATTAAACTGAGGCTCCGTATTTTCTAAACCGAACTTCGATAAAGCGATCCCGTTCACTAAAATGTGTTTCGATAAAATGGCGTTCGATGAACTGTAAAAGCCCCCTCACCAAGCAATTCAAAAGTGCAAGACATGCGCCAGAACGCCGACGAGATGCCAAAGTCACAACACATGTGTAGGAATACAGAAAACGCCCCACATAAAACGCGAGTGTGCCTTTCATTGACACTTGAAAGGGTGGAGGAAAATAGTTAAATTAATCTGATTGTAATCCGTACATTGAATATCTCACCACGGCTCCTGTCGGCCACTTTTAGATTATTTTATAGTTTGTTCCAACAAGATTTTTCCAGTGACTTTTATCATTAATATACCGCTTTTACAATAAACTGCTGTGATAAATAAAAACAAAAACTATATAGTCTGTTGCAGGTTAAAAAAAGAAAGCAAAACAAGATCCGCCCGCGAAACCGTGCGCTCTTTCCACTTTAGCAGAGCGACGAGGGAGGAAACCAGGCAATCTTGTTAATAAGAAAGTTTTTGTGGGAGGGACTTTTCCTGTTTATCTTAACATGCAATGGACTATTACAATTTTTGGTGGCGTCACAAAATATTTTCGACTTGACTCGTATTATACCCCAAACTGAATGCCCCTGACTCCAATAATAAAGTAGTTGAAACAAAAGCACGAAAAGTGACGAATGTGAAAAGCCGTATAATGACCCGTCGACAGTCAGACAAGGAATGAACAAGTTCATGTCAGTATGGACTAGGGCTTAGAGTCTCCTTCCAGCATGGGGGGGGGGGGGGGGGGAAGGGGGGGGGTGGGGGGTCTTTCCTAGCTTGAGCACTGGTAGGGCCCCGGAAGAGAGGGGGGGGGGGCTCTATTTGTGGTTGTTCGATGACATTAAACCGACACTTCTACAGCTTCTTTCTAAAGCTATGTATTCTTTCGACTTATTCAGGATTGTCACCAATGTTCCCCAAGCACAGGACTAAGGTAAAACGGGGGTCTCAGACCCCCCGCCAAAATTGGAAGGGGGTCCCGAACCCCCCGACACCACCCAGATTTTAAGCACTTGCATTGGACACCTGCTGTCGCGCCTACATTAATCACTGACGCCCTACAGCTCTCCACAGAAAGTAACAGTGATTCTCCTACATTACTTTATGAAAGAAGTACTGCAATGAATTATATGTGTGCTAGTAATTTTTGTCGCAATGACTTCTTTCAGGGCTGTACTTGTAAATGTCATTAAATTGCAACAAAATTTGCCGTACACCGAAAACTCCTCTATCGAAAACGCTTAGTGTTCAATCACAGTCTCTGTGTCGGAGGCAATTATTTAATACCAAGAAAAAAAAAAAAAAAGAGTTGGCACACATGGTTTTATTCCTCGATCCCCTCCTGTGAAAGGGAGATCGAGGGGCCATGGCGTGGCCGTGGGCTATGTGTGGATGCGTCGCCAGCCCCTTTGATCAGGGTTTTACCAGCTGCTAACCCTAAGAGGTTGCGCTCGTATAGCTGTACCCATAGCACAGCAGAGGCCGCTGTCTCCCTCGGATGCTGAGAGACAGAGTCGCTTTTGACCACCTGCGGTCTCTTCCCATTCTGCACTTTCCTCTACTTTTCATCTCTCCCCACCAGCGTTCTCTCCCTCTCTCACCCGCAGCTGGCGTAAACCAACCAAATACAAAATCTGGGGCCATGCGGGAGCCCCGAGAGCGGGCAAGAATATAGGCGACGCTGACCATGCGCGCGCCGGGGGTGTCTGGCTGGCCGTCCTGCCTCGCGGCTAAGTGACTAATTGGTGGGCCATAAAGTTTGCGACCACCAATTTTCCGGCTTGTTGGATTCGTTCGCTGAATGCGGCGTCGGGAAGGGGAGACCACCTACGCTTCTCCAGGGGGGACCACTTGAAACTGCTGCTGGACAGCACTTCGACTGGGAGGGTGCTGCTGGCTCGTCGGAATCTTATCTCAAGAAAAATAAAGAAAAGAAAAAGAAAGTTTCTTTTTGGAGGGCAATGTGGTGACTGGCGTGGCATGCCTCTGAGCATTACAGTGGGCTAAAGTTGGAACCGTTGCGTGGTGCACTTGATTTAATCGCGTATCGTTTCATTCTTTATGAATGAGAAAATGAGACGGGTAAGAACGTGAACTATACATATTCTTCGGTTTCACATTAGGGAGTCTTAGGGAATCGTCACGTCCGGTACGAACGTAACGCGCCATCCGGTACGAACTGCGCATGCGCAGATCTTCTGTGGTAGCGCGGTGCGCAGTTCGTACCGGAGGGCCCATCGTGCTGTATCGATTGTGCGAAAACGGTTCCCTAAAACTCCCTATGAAGTCCCGACCGCAGCCAACGCTGCGATTCGATGGTGTCAATCAAGCAGCTCCAAAAGAGTACTGTCGCGACACTCGCAGTTTTTTTTGTGCGTTTCCTATACCACCGGCTCAACCAATTAGGCCCAGTAAATCCGCCGTCATCCCGCGCTTTTTTTTTTCTGCGCCTGATTCGTTTAGCCGGTGGTATAGGGAAACGCACAAGGACGACGATCACCATGGCGCGCTGCGCTGCTGCTTTATTGGCGCCATGTCATCTAGAACAGACCATAGACGTACACCGTAGAATGGTGTATGTCCGTCCACCTTAAATCCTTTCTTTTTCTCCCCCCGTGTATTTGTCTCCAATGCGCTCCCCGTGTCTACTTTTAGTGGCTCCGTCGGATTTAGCGTGGGCTGCGGTCGAACCTAATGTAAACAAAGCATAGGAAGCAGTGATACTCTGAAGTTTCTTGCAGTTTAAGAAACGCAGGGCGTTGCGAGACCCCGCGAGCATCCATTAGCGCCCCGCGTCCAATGAGAGTACGGCACTCGCGGATAAGAAACGACGAAGAGCCAATCACGAAGCAAGGAGCATAACAAGTCACGCCATGCGTGTCTTGAGCTGCGACGCCATAGTGAATCGGAGCACCCGAGACAGAAATAATAACGTTTTTACATTACAGTTTCCACGTTCTAATCACCCTGGGTGACAACGATCGTATAGAAACATGTTTCACTGTAGAAGACGGGCTAAATTATACGATGTCTTTTGGGTGGTAAACTGTCCGAGACCGAGCGGAAATGCACGAGGCCAGGATCCACCCGAAGAAGTCTGGAGCGCTATACTTTCCCGTCAAGCGGTTGGGAGAGCAGCATACACCGAGCACCCTCCGTTTAGGTTGCGGCAATTGGCTCTCCCGAGGGAATTTAAACAAGCCAATCGCTGCAATTAAAAAACAAATAATGACTTAGTTTCTGCTTTTTTTTAAGTAGATCTCTAAGCGCGCCTCGGTTGTTTTTTCTCCTTGGAGTCATGCTGCCCCCCCCCCCCCCCCCCTCCCCTTTTCGTGGTACTCGATTCCGACAAACGGCGATCGTAGGAACAGCACCGTTAAATAGCGTGCAACAAAATGGCAGTAAACCACGGCTCAAAGCCACAGGAGCTTGTATACACGCAACAAGGCGTACATGCCGCGGACGCGTATACCGATGCCAACTCCCTTTGGGAGTTTGATTTTCAAACATGTCGAAAATCTTGCCGACATGTTCTACGTGCATGTAGGTTTCTGCTTGCTGCGTGGTCGTACATGTTCGTACTTTGCGTCATGCTTCTCGCTCGCCAAGTATCTCCTTAACCCCCTCCCCCCCCCGCCCCCCTTTTCCCCCCACACACAACACGCACACAAAAACAACAAAATGTTTGCGTAAACGATAACGCTTCGCCTTACGGGTTGCGAGGGATTGCAGGGCGCGTCTGTCGAAACTGATGGAAGTCAGCCTCGTCGTAAATTTTTTAAAAGGAGGGAAGGCGCCGTGTGCCAGGGGACAGACACAACCCAAACAAGCCAAGCGCGCACACGCAGGAGGCCCAACTCCTCCATGAAGGAATGCCGCAGCACACTGTCTCGTCTGTCTTGGCCAGCCAGACTTTATGGCCCCTCGTGGGGTGGGGTCGTGCGGTTCTGTGTGTCCCCTCCACTGCCGGCTGAGGTGCCTCTCGAATTACTTTAGCTCGCTCGACGCAGGCGTGGGCGCCGCTCCTCGGACTAATGGCCAGGAGCTGCGGCGCTCGATCCGGTCTTGTTTTTGAGCTCCCGAAATGCGGAGGAAACTCGATTCGTTGCAGCATTCGTTTGGTCGACAGCGACAGTTTGATCTTATGTGCTAAGCTTAATGTACACTCTGAAAAAAAAAAAATCTTCTTGAAAGGTTTTTTGACGCCCCAAAAACTCTCTCAGCTCTTGAAGTACTGTTTCGCCTTGAGCAGTATTGCCCCCTGGCGCACTAGAAAGTAAACTGGCGATGGAAACTTTTTCGCATAAAAAAATGACCTTAAAAGAACTCCTTATAAGTTTTTCACAAAGAATGCCCCTTTATGAGCTGCTTAAAGGGATTTTCAGTGAGCAAAATCTGGTCAAGCCGAAGAAGCCCTAAGAGTTCTTTTACGACCAGACTTTTTTAGAGTGTACCGAATAACTAGAAGAGTGTACCATGGCTAAGAGTGCAGGACAGGCTCCTACAACAGAAAGTCCCCCCCTCTTTCCACTTTAGCAGCGCGAGTGGTGGAGGGGGAGTCGATGAGGGGCTCGCCTCTTCTCCGGCCTTTGCTCGGCTAAATTGGGAAGAGTGGAGGACTTTGTATATATAGGGTTTTTTTTCGTGGGCGTTTTGATGTCGTGTTGGTAAAACAACTTTTTGGTTGCAAGGACGTTTCGATGCTGAAAACTGAGGTACGCGGGTATCCCAATTAGCACGTCAGGCTCTCGTTCGATAATTATTCCGGTGTATTCTGCACACTACTCGTATTTTTTTACTCATCCCACTCGTATAGCGTGCTGTTTTTCAGGGCAAAATGACTGCTCAAACTGCTGAAGCAAACGTTGAATTACTTGAATAAGCCCTTAGCGGTTTCCTAAATACCCAAGCCTTGTATATATATATATGTCTGTATTTAGCATCGATTAAAATGCGATATGATAGAAGACACCCTAAATGAGTTTACGGATACGTTTTTAAAACAAAGTTGTGGTGTCAAAACTAAAAAAAAAAAAAAAAGAAACTTCATTGTTTGCTACAGGCGCCATGCCATTTTTCGGTACTTCCGAAAATCCTTAATTAATAGCCCGAAAACGATCTGTCGCTGAAAACCACAGTCACCAACTTCAAACCGCTGGCTGACAAATAGGCTGCGAAAAATCCCCCATAGTTCGTGTTTCAGAATACCGGTAAGCCTAATAGCGACGCGCATAAACTTTCTTCCACTAAAAAAACGAGTGAAGGGGTCACCATATCTCAACTTCTATTTTGTACCAAAACGTCAACGCACTGAAACCACCCGTACACTAAAAATCCGTGCACCAAAGCGTGCCCATATCAGAAGTCCGTTCACCGAAGTGTTA
Source organism: Ixodes scapularis (assembly GCF_016920785.2). Lineage (NCBI taxonomy): Eukaryota > Metazoa > Arthropoda > Arachnida > Ixodida > Ixodidae > Ixodes > Ixodes scapularis. The sequence continues at coordinate 49,903,040 of NW_024609857.1, read as the reverse complement.
GTGCACCGAAAAGTCCACGCCGAAAAGGCTCTATATGGAAGGGGATGTCCGGATCCTCCAAAATAAGGGGAGTATACGAACATCGACACTTCACTGCGGGGCCAATATCAGCAAAGCGTCTCGCGTGTGAGACACCTTTGCGCCTGCTTACTCATCATTTTCAGGACTCGAAGACTTTTAAACGAAATTATCATCGCTCAAAGACGCGTTCTTAATTCTGCCTATCGGAAACTTTGACACTCAAAAACGCGCGATCCAGGAAATCTTGTAGATAGTTGAGCGTGTCGGTGTCTAAATCGGCAAACACGTGAGATAGAAAGACAATACAACACGACACGACACGGGAATTCCAGTATAGACGGCGCGTATATATCCGACACGACTGTTCAACCATTCGAGAAGACCATTATCTCCATTACTGTTACCATCAGCATTGGGCCATTATCTCTTTATCAATACCTTTTTTTTTTTTCTGATCTAACCATCCTATTTTTTGTTATGGCTTTTTTTAATGTGTATGTAGTATGTCGTGTATTACGTTGCATTATTATTCAGATCTGTATATTAATTTGTGTAGTACAATCGCGTTCACCTTGCTCCGCGTCACTGGTTTGCTCTTACACTGCACCACCAGCTAACATATGAGTTCCAATGCTTCTTAACCACACTACTAAAGTTCCAACCAGAACTTTTAGTTAAAATAAATAAATAAACAAAATATATAAATAACACTCGAAATTGAAGACACGGCACCATTTTTCGTTCTTGTGCATACTGAGTAGCTTCGCAGTCTCTCGCAGCAACTTGGGATTGGTCGCAATGCCCGCCTTTCTGGTGCACTATGGCGATGAGTATTTTAGAGCAGGGGAGTGCCAGGCTGTCCCAGCCTAAGAGCCGCAAACAAAACCACGGAACGTCCAAGAGACGAGGGGGGAGGCTTTTGTTCAGAGCAATAAACGAAACTCGAACTACTTTGAATCTATCCGAGTCAAAAGCAGTTCAACTATACGTAAAGTAGCAGTAGCACAAGACTACCAAACCGAAACCTGTCCTTCAATTTTAAACGCGTTCCTTTTTTTTTTTTTTTTTTTTGGGGGGGGGGGGGGTAAGTGCTCGTGTGACCGTAGAGAGGCGGGAAAGAGTGTGTGTGTGTGTGGGAGGGGGGGGGGGGTAGAAGGAGGGAGCCGCGAGCCGCAATTTAACACGCGAAGAGCCGCAGCTTGGCCACCCCTGTTTCAGGGGAACGATCTTAAATCGACAATAGCCCCACGTGAGTCACTGCGAGCTGATCGCGGCTTCCAAATTAGTGCGTCCATACCGTCGGTGATTCTTGGCGCCGTGCAAGAACGCCAGGAGGAAGTGCCACCCGCACCCAAGCACCCGACCTGGGTGGGACTTACGGTCAGTCGGGGGGGCACCCTGCCTCCGAGTTTTAACATACTCGGCCAAGCTTCACCACCCTCCGAGAAGTTTACGACGCAGCGGAAACTTTTCCCCACCATGTTATTGGGGCCGACGTCGCGGCTCTTGTTGGCTTACGACTACGCGCGGGAAGCAAAGTTTCGGCTATTATTCGTTCGTCCCCGCTTCGCCGCGAGCTCCAAGTTTGTGGGAAGACGTTTCGACGGTTAGAGCTCCTTATCGGCATGACGCGCGTCACGAACTTTTTTGTTTGTTTGTTCGAGTGATGCTGAACTTTAGAGTAGCATTTGACAAAGTGAAATATGAGACTGTGGGATCCAGCACGAAACTTGAAGGAACAATGGCACTTAGGAATGATCATAAAAAGTGCGTTATGGGAGCTCTTAGTTAAACGTCTGCCTAAAAGCGAGTTCCATGCAGGAAGACCAGAACTTAAGTTCTTGAAGTTAAGTTCCAAAATAATTTTAAGGCTCCGGTTTTCTAACTTCCTCTGTGAGCGCTTTTAATGATATGACGGTTATAAATTATGGCACTGAACGGAGTCCCCACCGTTTACTTGTTCTCGGAGCGGAAGGAGCACTGTATAGAAAAAGTTAGTGAGGACGATAAGATGCACCGCGTATTTGTTTACCGTTTGCTTTGATTGCGGTTTGGAGTTATTGTTTCCTAACGATAAACCATAAACTGGGAAGAAAAAATAATAAAAGAAAAACTGACACCCACACACACACACACACATATAAATATATATATATATATATATTGTAACGAACATATAAATATATATATATATATATATATATATATGTTATAACGAAGACGTGCGGCCGGCAGCAGATGACAATGACGCGTCCACTGAAGGAGATATAAAGGATTTAATGGAAGCCGGGCGGTGCGCGCGGAGCGTAGCGCGTGATGGTCATGCACGCCATTGCCCCAGCGTCGTCGTCTTCGTTACAATATATATATATATATATATATATATATATATATAGCTATATAGGGATATTGGTTTTAGGGGTTATATTGGAATTGCAGTATTGACGGCAATCACTATTAGAGGCCAGACCAATTTAAAAATATTGCAGAAAGGTCATAATTTTGTTTTAATGCGTTAGCATTAGAACGCTCGTTTCAACGAAAACCTGGCGGTGTCTTTCGTTTGTCAGTTATTGCGTGTGATGCCCCCATTGGTCCGAAGCGCTGACGTGAGCACGCGTAAACCTCTCCCTCTCTTCCCGGCGCTGACAAACTGACAGACGCCGCCGGGTTTTCGTCAAAACGATCCCTTTCATTTTCGGCAAAGTCACGCGCACAGCTGACACAAAACCAGAAAGGAGGAGGTGCTGCGCAACACTTCCTAAATAATAAAGCCATACTGCTGAACGAGATGGCTTAATCAGAGAAGCCCAACGCTGGACAAAGATCGGAAACGAGCTGCGTCAGCGCTCAGCTTTGAGTAAATTTTGAGCCGAACGTTGACGCAATCGTCGGGTCCAATCTGTGACCAGCGTTGGCCTTCTCTGATAACGACATCAAAATCAGCTCTACGGCTTGGTTATCTATAGGAGGTGTTGCACCGCCGCGCTGTGGAATGTGGCGTGCTCAGTTGCAGCTCTGCTAGGTGTCGCCGGTTGTTCTTCGCTCTGGGTTTCCGTAGTAGCGGTGCGTGGGCTGTGATATGTGTGTAGTTAAAACGATGAATATGGTTCACTTCTCGAGTGGTATCTATAGATGTGGTTCTTCTTTCCACGAGTGATATGGATGACCGAATCTAAAGGCGTCGACGTACTGTGACAGGCAGAGTACAAAAAAGCGGGTAAACAAAATTACAGAAAGATTCATCGGTGAATTCTTGGGGAATCCGTACACACGTCCCCCTTTGGGAAACGTTAGCACTGACCCCGTAACGAAGCCATAAAGAGGCTGGAAAGAATAGAAGAAGCAAAAGAGAAAGCCAAAACAGAAAAATTGAGGGGTCAGCGTTAGCGTTTCCCAAAGGAGTGTGTGTGTGGCGTTTCCAGTGGTCATAGTAACGCATTCCCAAAGAATCCACCAAGGAATCTTTCAGTAATTAAAGATATATATATATATATATATATTCAATTAACTTTCACGTTTTTTTTTTTTTTTGCCCGATTTAAAAGTTGGACTTAAGTAGAGCGCATCACGCCCTGCCCACAATGACGCTTGGAAGGGTAACGGAGTCGCTTAGCTAGGTTACGTCGTTCGTCGACGCACTCACCTAGGAGAGGACACGCTGCCGAGATAGTGACGACATGATGAAACGACGATTGAAACGACGACGTCACTCTACCAAGCGTCATTCTGGAAGGACTTGTGACGCTGTTTTTGAGAGCAAGTTTTAAATCGGGCGAAAAACGCCAACATTCATGAATTAAAAACAAAAAAAAAAAAATTCTGAATATATTTTTTTAATACGTGTGGCTTTTAATGGTAATTGCCGTCAATAATGCAATTTCAACGTGACCGCAAAAACCAGTAATTCAAAAGTTAATCAAAAGATCTTAGTTAATTAGTCGACTTACCGTGGCGATTATCCTCTCCTCTAATGTACGCCTAGCCTGATAAATACATGGTGAAGAGAGAGCTGGTCTAACTCTCACCACCTCTGAAAAAAAAAAACTGTTAAAATTAAAAAAAATATATTTAACCTGTATATTTTTCTGTATTAAAACTCCATCTGTCGCAGAAATTAACTGACTGTTCTTCAAAGTGAGTTTCTTAATGACGTACCATAAAAAAATCTACCGCTTTAAATAGAAAAAAAAAGCGAAACTTTCAGGAAAACAAGAAGAATAAAACATCTAGGGACGAAGACAGACACTACAATTATTTCACTGTACTTTCTGGCTGCCTCCGTCCTTACACGTTTTATTCTTTCGTGTTCTTCAAATCATCTTTACCAACCAGCTCTGAACTCTTAAATTAAACATTCTTCATGGAATCTCTCGCGTTAAAGACGAGAGACTCCATGGGGCGAATACCTCGAAAAATAAAGTTTGTTACGCAAGTGTATTCGTTTTGTCTGCAAGCGATGTTTGCAGTTTATCACTCTGTAATGCCCCCCCCCCCCCCCCCCTTCTAAGCACGACGACGTAAACTGAATAATAATAAAAAAAAAAAAAACTCTTTACTTGAAAGGTAAACGCTGTAACGCATAGTTCACTAACCTCCCAACCCTGCGAACGTCGACCACTGTCTGAGCATTCGGAGGCTTTAGACGCAACCACCGAAAGCAGCTAGACACGTTATGCCAACTACAGGACTTTGGAATAGACGACTGAAGTGTATCGGTCACCGTAACTGCGTAGGTTAAAACGATGAACGTCCAGTCGTAGGCAAAACAGAGAAAAGGTGAACGTCACCGACTCGTTCGCTGGATTAAGAACATGAATGTAAGAATGGATATGGCTAAAAATTCAGAATGGGACGAAAGTTTTCGCACCCCCATAGTTCCATGGCATTGGCTGCAGGTTGCGTCAGCGCGGCATTGGTCAAAATGGGCAAATTTGGGAAGGCCTAACCACAAGAAGGATTAAACATGAGTGCTGCGCGTCAGATTTCGGCAGGGCATTCGGAGAAGCTCGAGATCGGGTCCAATGATTGCGACCGCTGGCTGTCGCAGAGTTGCCGATTGAAGCCGACAAGCGCTTTTGACTGCTCGACGTATACGCCGCGAACATCTTTGACACGGTAAGAATAACCATACATTTCTTCTTTCCTTTTGTTTTTATCAGAAGGAAGAATGAGACGTCTACGGAGCAAAAGAATATGCGGCGACAGTAGTCTCCTAATCCAGTATTATTTCCCATCCATCAATATCGATGACGCCAAACGCGTTCTCTCGCAAGCTTGCACGGTGGGCGGACCGACGACGCCGCGAGCGCTCGCCCGAACTTTTCCCCCTACACTCGCTTTCTAAACGGCCGCTTTCTTCCTTTCCAGGAGCCCCGTCGGCCGTGCTCCGATCCGTCTGCACGTTCCCAGCCCTTGGCGCCGGAGTCCCAATTTGAAGGCGGCGGTGTCGGCGGTGGTGGCGGCCGTAGCCATAAGGTCCGGTCGTCTCTTTAGCCGCTCGCAATTTGGGTCGGCCAAGAAATTTTAGAAAGAGCAGCGGAGGGTTGGAGGGTCACGACTAAAGGTCGTCCAAAGGTCGCTCGGAGCGTTTTTCACCCGACGCTGACGCCTCCCACAGGGGATAGGCTGTTTTGTTCGTAGTGGAGTGTTCGCCGCGCGAGCCTGACTGACGCCAGCAAATGACGGAGCGCGGCCCCGGAGGCTATGCGTGTGTGTACTATATATCTGCGTACAGGCACGCGTATAAATTCTTTCCAAAGCAATGCTATCTTTGTTTACATATGTCTTTTTTTTTAAGCAGCGCGTCAGAGGAGGTTTTTTCTTTTATTCACTGTTCTTTTTTCTGCTTTTTTTTTAAATTTGAGTTGTGTTTTTTAGTCTGACGCTTGGAACTTTGTGGGGAGTTGATAGCCGACACAATATCCAATAAGCATTACAAAAAAAAAAACGTTTTTTTATTTTAAATTTGATGTGTATATTTGTTAAAACACAAATCCAGTGACAAGGTCCACGCAAGCGATTGTCTTAGTTCACTGGGCCCCAAGATCACACTAACGTGCGATTGCATGTGAAATTCGGTCGAGTGAAATTAAAATCCCCGGCAAATTAAACGTTATATCGGCTCGTGATGACTTGCCACGGCTACCTACGACCTGGAATGGTTGCCACAGGGCATACGAAATTATTACAAAGTAGCTTGTCCGGATGTCGTTGCTGTCGTTTTATTTGTTGAACTTAACCAGCTGTTTAGACTAATCTTATACGAGACGAGGTCAGCTTTCCTACAGTCATTAAACTACAATAGACCATGTACAATCATGAATTCATGCTTCTTAGTTGAGGGTGGGGGGGATTTGCTAAACCGAGGGATATAAGCTAAATGGCTGAGCGTCGTTCTACGAAAAACCAACTGCGACGCCGAACACACGACACACCCGTGCTGTGAATCGCTCGTTTCAAGCACACGTTCGGCTTCTACCTACGGCCTGATTGCTCTGCAGGAAAGTGTCACTGCCGGAAACAAAGATTCGGATTGCACGTGGCGGCCTTGCATCATTATGGTGGTCATTCCTACTCATCCTTGGGGAAGAAAACAAATTTAGGGGGGGAAAAATTTGCGCAACAAAGTTACGTGCTCAGCAGGAATGCTGCCTGAATGGCCGCTGTTGTGACAACAGTACACAAACCGTGTATTGAAGCAAGACCAATATCTCATCTGAATTTAGAACTGCACCAAACATTAAAGGGCATCTCCGCCGTAATTTTGATGGTCACCGATTTCTATAAAATTTTCACCATGTATTTGGATGCCCTTCCTGAGCATGTGTACAAAATATCTCGGAAAAATATTAATTTTATTAGAAGAAAATGAATTTTGAAATTTACATGTACACACCCAAATCACTTGCTGCAGCCCTACTGGCAACACTGAGCAAGAGCGGCACACGGAGGCTGCCATGATGGCGCTGACGTTGCCGTGACGTCACATGTTGGTCAGGGTCAGACTTGTACCGTACGCATTACAAGTATTCAAATTACTTGTAATCGATTGCTTTTTGGAGTAATTTTGTAATGAGTTGATTACTTTTATTAGGCAGTAATCACAAAAGTAATCTGATTACTTTTTGAAGTTACTTGTAACCGTTACAATTTGTCCACGGCCCCCCCCCCCCCCCCCCCCCCCCCGGGCACACGCCTTTTTTTATGAAATGACAAAAATAAAATTTGCTCTTTTTTTTCCGAATGGAGAAAAGAAAGATTTTTGCGGAGCTGTAGTAAACGAGGTCAATCTCTTTCTATGTACAGTTACTGTGGAATGTCCGTTTTTTTTTTTTTTTTTCGAGCTGGGACTGGGAGTGGGAAGCCCCAGGGAAGCCACAGTGCGTGACAAAGGCCATTCAGGGCGAAGTTTGAGGAGGCAGAATGTAGCTTTGTGAGTCCTTCGTTCAAACTAGCCCCCTTACGCACACACACACACAAATAATAAAAAAAATCCTGCTTAGGGTACCTGTTGAAAGAACGGCTGACTGGTCGTTAGTAGATGAAGCCAACAACAGCATTTATATACAAATGTTTACATTAAAATGTCCGGCATCGTCCGCTCATGGCCAGGCCTCGATCCATCTCGTCCATTCTATTCATCGAGCTCCCGCTTCTTCTTCCTCTTTGTCGGGAAGCCCGCTTCCATACAATAAGTTTCAACACACTCCCCCCCGCAAGAAGAAGAAATAGCTGATGTGCCGTTGCATTAAAGTTGAAAGTTGGAAGAAAGATAATTCTGACCTTCTCTGGACGTCCATGCTTCCCGGAAGGTCGCGTTGGTAGCCTGGCAAATATTTTATCATTGCCGTTTAGGTTGTTCTGTGTCACTTCATGTCTGCCATTTGCATAGAATTCAGGGACGATGTCTTGCCTTGTGTGAGCGAGCGATGTAGTCTTCCATCCTTCATTCCATTGAATCTGGAAGTCGATCGTGCAGCCACGTGTATTAAAACCACGGGGACGGGACAAGGCGCGAAGTGTACGATACGCTCTTTTCCTAATCTCCTTTATAGCTCTCGTTAGGCGCTGATGTATGCCGATTCTTTGTTTTGTGCTTCGTTGCTTGTATAGTCTCCCTAGCTTCTTAAATTGCTTGTTTCGTTGAGGAGGTCGTTTGACATTCCTGTTCAAGAAGGTTCCATTTATTTGTTTAGTTGCTTTGGCACGGTTCCGTTTCTTCCTATTTTTTTGTGCTTTTCTGACTCTATTCTTCTTTGTTTTCAACTCGCCTTCGTTTTGAATGTGAGGACTTCTGTGAGTGCCGGCCTCATACTCTTTCTTGAAACCAGACATGACTTCTTCACCAGTTAGCATGTAGACTATGTTCTTCGATGAAGTCGCCTGTACGGGGTTGTCGTCCAGTAGCGTATTGGTCACCTTTGTCGTTCCAGTTGATGCGCATCTGTCCTTCGTCTGCTGCTCTGATTTATGTTCTGTGACTAGACGATCGTCAGCGTAGTCTTTTGTCACACCGGTGACAGTTCCGAGTTCATAATTGTTGCTGTAAGGCTGAGTTTGTCTCACGAGATGTGGTCTTATGGAACTCATATCTCATATATTACGTTGTTTAGATAATTTTGGCTTGTCTCTCTCTACTTTTTCCAGTTTTGTCACCTGCTGATTGACTAGTTGTGCTTTAATCTTCAGCATTGATAGATGTCCTACGATGCGGTCGTTTAGTTCTATGACGTGAATGTATTCTTCTTCAAGTTCTTCGTTGGGTATGAATGGCTCAATAGCATCATCCAGGTACTTAAGTTGACATTCATAGTATGTTAGCATCTCGATGATTTCGTTAAATTGTCCGGCTGTCGTTGTTTCTGGCATTGCTTTCTCCAGAAAATCAAAGAGTGTCGTTACCTTGGTGCGTAATGCAGATCTTTGTTGCAGAAGGTGTTTGATGTCGACATCGTTGAGGGTGATATTGTCTTGGGCGTCCGTTGCATTGGTGAAAATCTTGTTCATCTTGCCGGTCGATCGTTGCTATAGGTTGGCTGTTGTGACCTTCCGTTGATGGGTCCAGTCAGGTTCTCACCGTTTTGTTAAGCCCTCTCCCGGGTTTCGGCATCATGTTGAAAGAACGGCTGACTGGTCGTTAGTAGATGAAGCCAACAACAGCATTTATATACAAATGTTTACATTAAAATGTCCGGCATCGTCCGCTCATGGCCAGGCCTCGATCCATCTCGTCCATTCTATTCCTCGAGCTCCCGCTTCTTCTTCCTCTTTGTCGGGAAGCCCGCTTCCATACAATAAGTTTCAACAGTACCTACTCGCAGCCCGTAGGAGAACCAGAACCGAAGAATGCCTAAAGCGGATGCAAAATATAACAAAGGCAGTTGAAATATTTCCGAATTTCCCCAACGTGGTCTTTGTGACAAGCAAGGTTTCGAGTTGAGAAGTGGTCGGGGCGATCTCTTCCGCTAATGGATACTACACATGATCCGTTTCAAATCCTGGAGCTGCTGCTCTTTTGTATAACATGCGAGCTCATCCACATGTGAATAATAAAATGAGCGACGCAAACTTTGAGCGACAACCCTTGCTCAAGCTTAAAAAGATCTAGAACCCCATCCGCTACCCCCCACCTCACCTCCCCCCCCCCCCCCCCCCCCCACACACACACACACTGGCGAACGCCCAAATCATTAAACGTCTTCAAACGAATAGACCGATCTCACCGAGCATTCGACGCATGCGCGAGGCAGCCATAACTTTAGTTCACAGGAGGCAATCGGCAGTGCACGAGACTGTTCGTGCCCTGCACGCGTAAAGCTCCAGCGAGGTTGTCCCACGCGCAGAAAGACTAAAGTTCCCTCGATGCATTGCGGCAGCGGTGGCGTGGTCAAACTGGCTGGTGAGATCGGTCTATTCTATGCTTGTGTCCGCATTGTGAAGGTGCAACGACCACCGAAGAGGGAGTCAGTTTTTCTTCTTCAATACTTGTGCATATGTGAAATATAGGTTGGAAGTAGTTCATTGTTATGAGCGCTAACGATGTGTCTTCACGCAATAAAGTAATCGGAAAAGTAACGATTACTTCTTTAAGTAATGTCCAATTACTTTTGCCGTCGAGTAATCAAGTAATCTAATCGAATACTTTTTAGCCAAGAGTAATAGTAATTGTAATCGATTACTTTTTTTTAGTAACGTGTACAAGACTGGTCAGGGTGCTTGCTTTGTAGCTAGTTGGTGCTAGCGACTGTCTGCTTTTTGCTTATGTTATCGGTTTATACAGTTATGTAAGAGCGCGTAATGGCGACTGGAGGAAATTGGTGTTGTGTGTGGAAGCGTCGCTTGAAAACACGGTCTACTAAAACCGTCTATTGTCAGACCCCAAGATATAACAAAAAGTGCCTCCGATTAAAAGGCATAACGTCGATCAGTTTTTCTTGGCGTGCTAGCAACAGAAGCTGCCTTACCATTCCGCTTCGGAAGCGGCATCTGGGTCCACATGGCGGCGGATCACGAATGCAGCCGCCGCTGGCGGTTTTCTCGGAGGCGATGCCGGCGGATCGTATGAGAACGGGTTATCGTCATCGTCCTCAACATCTAGCAGCATATCCTCATCGTTGCTCGATTCAGACGAGCCTGATGAGTCCATTTCTATCCGCGGCACGAACACAAAACAGTGACCTGCTGCCAGGCTGGCCAGGCTCAAACTGCACACGTGCGAGTGTTTATACCATATGTGACGTCACGTCAAAATGGCGGACCAGTCGAGTGGCAAGTTAGTTTCGGTATCGGTTTCAGCGCATTTTAACGATTATAAATTATGTAAACAGTTTTTTAATGATTTAACCGCTGCTGTAGGCTAAATTTTTAGTACCCTTTCCGAAAATATGTTTTGATAAAAACGCTCAAATTGCCGGCGGAGCTGCCCTTTAAGTAACTCCCTCAACCGGGAAAGGTATTTTTGCAGACTTACAGCCCAAAATAAAATTACGAGCCGAATCAAAGCCCCCGATCAAATAAAACGGGTTAGATTTGTTACCGCGTCCAACTTGAGCTTTCAGCCGAACCGAAACGGCATCGCACACCCTCAAGTCGCAGTCGCACCGTTAAAACATAAACGTTCTGCAGACTCAGTCTGGCGTGTGTTTCTTGATGTAATGACGGTCCTCCCATCACACTGGTCAGAAAAACACTGTCTTTAGACGTGTTCGATGAATACGTATACGTATGATCATTTTTACGTATACGCAGACGTATACACAGATAATTTTGTAATTATCTAGGTATACTCAGATAATGACAAAACAACTGACAAATAATAAAAATGGCGACGCTTGACACGCCTCATGAGTGTGCGGTGGCAAAAAGACGTTAATCCCTTCTGTCGCAAACATTTCATTACCATTGGAACATTAATAATGAAAAATTCATCCCTCTTAATAGCTTAAAAGGACTGTTGGCGCTGCAAGTGCATGGTACAGCCCACATGCAGGGGCGTCCATGAGCAAAGAACGGAGAAAAGGTAAAACAACTCGTATGCGGTATACTGCCACACTCTAAGAAAAAAGAAGAAAGGAGGAGAAAGGTAGCAACGCCGCGTTTTCCTACCTTCTACTGACGCGCCCCCAGGCGGACACGAGAAGAAGGGAGGAACGGGACGTTTTACTCCTTCTGCGGGCAGACGGGAGAAAAGTTCCGCCCTCCCGCCTCATATTCTTTCGGTTTCGTTTTTCGAGCACGTTGTTTAATAAATGTTTGTTGAGTTGATTGAGCTTCAGTGACAGCGAAGGCCGCCTGCAATTCCGTCTCTCAGCCCAACCGTGCAGAGCATATCGGTTGCATTGACGTTTTTACCACTAATTTTGTCAAACAAGCAAATGAAACCGTTAGAAACAGCGAAGTTCCGGAGCAATGCCAGCAGCGCTACGTACACTGGGCTAAGATGGCCGCCTCCGGATTGCGAAACGACGTGTCGTCGTTAAAACAGCGAAAACTGCGTCCAAGATACCGTAGGCAGGTTTTGCTGCCGGGTGCTTGAGTGCTTTCTGTGCTGAGTTCGGTTCTGTTTTCTGATGCCGATTGCCAACCGGCAATCAACGTGGCTTTGCACCCCCGGTTTCACCAACACAGCAGCCACATCGCGATGGCAGTGGTGTGCATTGTAAATTAAGACCGGAATTGTCGCCGATGTGACCGTGTGTTCCCGTATTAGTTATGTAACAGCAAGATGAAATTACGCAAACTGTCGGGCATTAATGCCGCTGGTGGGAACGTGATCGAAGGGGGTGGGGTGTCGCAGGTTGACATTCTGCTTTAAATTAAGACTGCTTGAGAGATTATGGTGCAATCGATCGACCTGCGGACAGTCATGTTGGGATGTGTCAGTCACATTGGCAGTGGCCAATGTGACTGGGACGTCGTCTGCGATGTCCTGTTGACCTTTTCCCGAGAGCGATTGCGTTCTGGAGGAAGGATATTGCTGAACAGTCTTGAAATATGACGGAAAGTACGTATATATACAAATTTTAGCACTAGGGGAGCATTGTAGGTAAAATCGACAAAAAAAAGGAAAAACTATGTTTTATTTTGCTGTTTAAACATACGGTTCCCGGAGAAACTGTTCTCTAAGTGGTGTGCTGGGATGAGCGCTAGGAGTTTTCGGGTTTTCACTGCATTTATGTCTATCAAAAAACGATTTCTCTGTCCGTAAATCATCGCTTCCAGCTGAGTGAATACCCCCTCTACAGAGATTTATTTAGAAAAGGACAACTGCAGTCGCACGCAAACAGCACAAATAAAAAAAAAATCGACTACGGAAAGAATTGGTTACGACGTGCTGTGCAGGGAAGCGAACACATGGCTTGAAACCGCAGTGGAGTGGCTTGTTTAAATGACTTTCAAATAACTATACGGCATGAGCGTTTACCTTTTACGTAGAGATTCATCCCCTGAGCCATTGAAATTACTTTCAAAATTTTGACATCATTAAAAAAGAAACGGCATGCTGGGAATATAATTTATTGCTGAGGTGCTCACCGTGGAAATCTTTACCTTCAAAGCGACGAATATAAAATGCGGGAATGCAGAGCTTGGACAAAGTAATCGGGTTAGTGTGCTGTCGTATTGATATTTGTATGTGCCGTGTATTTGCGTGCGCTTGTTGTAAATGTTCAGCTGATGATTTTGGTAGACGTAATGTATCTACATGTGTGTATAATAAGGTGCCTGAAGCGCAATGGGGGCGTAAGCAAAGTGAGCCATGCATTCACGCTTCGCAACACTTTCTGGTTAGCGTGCAATAACGAGCTAAGTAGGCTGCTTCGGATTTGCTCTTTTGAGAGCGGCTTTTGGTTTCGCGAACGGTTTACCATTCCTCCTTGATGTGCGGTGCTGACGAAGGAATTGTGGCTCGAGGAATAGCCAAGGTAAGACGTAAAGTGCGCGAAGTAACTGGGTATCGGTTGTCTCCGTTTAACATCGCAGTGCTGACGACGAGAAGACTGGGTAACTGCTTTCGAAACGCAAGTTTCTTTACCTGCGGGGGAATCTGGCTTCGGAAATAAATACAGTACGCGGAAAGCTCGTGTTACGCTTTTATCTGCTGCTCTTTTCGCCCGGTACAATAGACGTAGCGTTCTCGTTAAGCCGTATTGAGCTCGATGAACTGGATTCGGGGCCGCCATAATGAGATGCAGACAACGGAGGAACTTTGCTCTTCAGCTTTCAGAAGCGCAAGTTTCTTCTTTTCTGAAGGAACATGTGTGTCAAGAGGGTTCCTCCCTTTACGGAAGAATATATAGACCTTTTCCTCTAAGAGTGCAGGGCAGCGTGAAACCTCGATTTTTGTCTGTGGACATAAAAAATCAGCTCCTTACCCAAGCAATTTTCCGCGGTACCACGCACTCACAAATGAGAACTTCTGCTTTCATATTCTCAAGTACGCAACAGGGTTACTAACAATGTTATTCGACCTGCGCCTACTAACAATGCTTCTTTTTTTTTTTTTTTTTGTCATTGCAGTTTGGTTAGGCACTAAAACAACTCCGAAAACGAGAACAACAACGAGCGAAAAATCTGTCGATGACATGGACCCTTTTGCAGTCCCGTACCACTTCTACCGCATGAAACAAACAAGTTCGAAATTATAGGCTATACGACACCCTCCTGACTCATGATCGCACCACCGGGCACAACCCCGTGTGCACACATACATCCTCCCCGTTCGTAATTCGTGCTTGCACGGCTTCACGGCCCGTTCCAGCCACCTCCGTCTTTGCCATCGTCAAAAATCCTTGACGCACCCCCCCCCCCCCCCCCCTTCCCCTCCAACACACACACATCCAGCACTATGCAGCCTTGTTCCAGCGGAGGACGCGCCGTTGGTAGATCGCTTTAATGGCTCCGCCATGTGCACCTTTCAGGGCGCGGCTCGTGGTTAGCCATCACCTGCCAGCAGATGTCGTCGCCTCCCCCAAAAGCCCGACCAGCGGCCCGCACCACGAAGCTCGGTGGCGGTGGCGGCCATAACGGTGACCGTTAATAGGTTACGCCGCTGCGGGCACCGCCTGCTCCTTCGTCGCCGCGTAATTGCAGCCCGTGGCGGTGTTGACTCTAATGTTTACCTAATGTACGACAACGCCACGCGTATACGTAATCTATCTAAAGGCTCCGGGTTGCACGATGTCGCGCTCCTTGTTTGACTTGTGTATAACTCTGGGGAGGAAGGGAGGGAGGAATGGTCGGTGCGCGCTGAAGGGCTTTCGGTACCGATGGAATCACCTGCTTGAGGCGAGTAATTGCTTGCACTCGTTTTGGTCAGAGGTGGGCCAGATATTTATCGTCGCTTTATGCCGATGACGCGCAGGGGTTTGTCCGCATGAATTTTACAGCGCGCGTGGCAGTTATTATAGAGCAAATATTACGTCACCGATCGTCCTGTACGGCGTAGAAGGAACTGCAATTTGTTTCCTGCACACTCCCAGCAGCCTTCAAACATTGTGCCTTTCTGTTTTGTGTGCAGATGTGATATTAAAGACTGACTGGCGTTGCTCGAACGGACACCCTGGTTTCTATAACACATAATGTATTTTACAAATTTTATATTCCTCCGCTGCGCCAAATGGATTTTACAGTGCGTAAGTCGTGCCATAAACTTTCGTTGGAGAAGTAGCGTCTCCTAGTGCGGAGTACTCGTAGAGCCGAGACGTATGTGGCGGTCGCACATATTTGACAGGATCTGAACCGTTCAATTGATTTTCCGAACTTCGACGCAGCGCTCCTGTCCAATCGTTCGGTTGCGGGTGCTGTTCATAGTTGTTCCTTTTGTTTACCGGCCCTGCTGGATTCAAAGCCCACTGTGGTACCTCCTGCTTACTACGCAAGAGGCATTTAGTGACCGCTAATGGGGGGGTTATACGCGATAAGCCTTACAAGACCCCAGACATTAAATTTTGATTTAGCTAATATACGGAACGCTCTCTGGATTTTTGAGCATGGCGTTTTCACCATATGCACTCTCCCCTGCACTCTAAAAAAACTGGGTCGTAAAGGACTCTTAGGGGTTCTTCGACTTGTTTATATCTTGCACCCTAAGACGCTTTTTTAGGCACCCCCTAAAATGGTTCTTCGTGAAAAGCCTATACGGGTTTCTTTTAAGCTTCTTTTTTGATGCGCCGAGTTTTTCATCGCCCAGTCGCTTTTCTAGCGTCAAGGTAAAACACTTCTTTATGAGCTGAAAGACTTCTCGGGGCATCGAAGAACCTTTCAAGAACGGATTTATTTTTAGAGTGTCTTCAAGGGCGAACACTGAAAGGACAACCTCTTCTTACTAGGTCACACTACCGTGTTATGTTCCTTTCTCTGCACTCTTTCCAGAAGCCCCAGCGCATTCCTCAAGACATCTCCAAGGCTTCCATGCGAAAACAAAAACTGCCTGAAAGCACGAAATTGCGTCATTCTTATTTCAATGAAAAAGGAGAGGGAGAGGGGGGGGGGGGGGGGGGGGAGAACAGCCCTCTGTCTCACCTAGCACCCGCCTTCTTGGAAATTTCACTTTCCACCAACCTAAGTTTTTTTTCTCGAAAGCGCGCGCCGTTAAAAATGCGTGTCGCTGGCTGCTACTGCAGAAAGTCATTTCCGTCGCTGTTGTTTTCTTTCTTTTTTCTTTTTCTTTTGCGGACGGCAGGAAACAGCTTGTGCGCTTTTACGCGCGGCTACCTGACGCCAGTAACGCTCGGACGGGTATTAGGCAGGGCCGTCCCACCGACAATTGCAGCCGCGTGCGTTCGCAATTCGTGGTGTAAGCGCCCCGTCAACGAACGACGTGCAAACGCCCTGCTGTCACGCTTTACGCGAATCCCAGATGTGTGCCAGCCAGGAGAACCCCCGTGACTGCAAAAGCGAAGACCGGCAACGTTGTCGAGATGTTCAGAAATTCCAGGAAAAAAAAAAAAAAAGGAACGTAACGAACAAAAATAAATAAAAAGGAAGTAAAATAACTGGTAAAGTATCGAAAGGTTCTAAAGAAGTCACGACAGGCGTTGCAAGATTTTCATGAAGAATAATAACCTAAATCCTAAAAAAGAAAGGTTGTGTGTATTCGTTGACTTGACACAATGCGACAAAAGCTGGAGTACAAGTTTGCGGCAGTACTTCGGTTATATACCTGACCAAATCGTCAAAGGTATCGGTTTTAGGTTGGTAAACCTCGATGCTATCGTTTATGCACCAAGTACGAGTCTCGGTCCGTAACTCATACCACGACATCTGACGCCAAGGTGCACCGTTGCCCCCATTCGATGCATTATTCCTGGTTCCTCGGATTCCAATCATCCAGATACCGGCAACCGCGTTTTGTTCTCCTCTTTCGCCTCTTTCCTGCCTCTGCGCTTCGAACAAGAACGGAGAGCCATTGGCTGTCGCCATGGTCACGTGATCGCTTACGCAGGCTAACGGAAGTGAGACCCTCTTTGCGAGGGAGCCCTGCTGCAGCGGTGATGCGAAGCAGTGACCGACGAGCCCATGAGCTCACTTCCACTCTTGCCTCTCTTCCTTTTTCTACATAGCCAACTCACACAGCACAGTGGTGACGCTATAGTATGTCTGAAATACTGAGGCTCGATCTAAAATAGGCCGTAAAATTCGGCGCCTGCGCGTAGCAACCTAAACTTTTCGTCAAATGTGTATTTCACATCTGGGTTTTATCTTGCAAAATTACAAGTCGTAGCTCCCTTTCTGTAAAATATAGGGCCAAAATACTTGGCAGGGTCAACGGCGGACGGCGACGCAGACGACCGAGTCGAGTGGCGGGGCGCGTTTAGCGTACGTATTTGTAGATGGCGCTACCTCCTTGTTCTGGCTAAAGTAACCGTATATGCTCCGCCTTGCGGAGCAGAGTACCGCAATCATGGAGAATAGAAGGGTAGGAGAGGGCATGACGTCGGCCACGTAGCCTCCACAAGCCATGCTCCTTTGACACCTCGCCTCTTTCTCATTTTCCTCCTTACTCTCCTCACTTACCATGCCAACGTGACCACATCACGTGACCGTAGCTAGCCTTCGTCTTGCTATGGGGTACTAGAATACACCACAGTCTAGACTTCGATCTGATAAAACCTACCGGACGGAGCGCGCGCAAGCGTGCAAAGAGTCCTTCTACAATCAACCATCCATCTCACACGTGACATCTCACGCGCATCAATCGCCAGAGAGATCTGTGGTCACGCTGGGCACAAAACCGTTTAAACTTTTTACGACTAGGCTTCACCAATATTGCAACGTGCCCCCTCCTAGTACTTCTAACCTCCTTGACCGCGGTGGTGCTCCCAGGGCGGCCATGTTGGATCCAAGGCCTCACTGCGGGAAGTGACCGTCGCTTCTGCAAGAGCCCCGGATGCGAGAGCTAAGCGATCGTCCTCCGTGTCGTCTTCTTTCCAGACTTTGAAAACACGTTTTAAAACATCTCTCGTGTTATAAAACAACGCAATTATACTGTATCCAGTGGCTACACATAATGTTGAATGGTCAAGGAACTTTCCAGTTTGTTCTATTGTAGTATTGGGGAGGAGGACAGACCGTTACGCCCCAAGCGGTTAACTTATCAACTACACGGATGGGGACAACAAATACAATGACGCAGCGCTCGGCCGACATAACCGAACGCGGCGTCAGCGTTCGACTGGAGTTCGTGTTCTCCGGCGAGGGGGAGGAGGGGCTCTTTTGTTTCCACGACGGCCTGCATGAACAATGCAGCATCCACGGTCCCAGCTTCTCTGAGGATAGATCCGGCACTTAACGTCGCTTCGTCGATTGTTAGTATTTTTTACATTAAACTGTGCCCCGCGCTCTATTGTAGAAGATGATATGGCCATGCCCATAAGGCCTGTTGGCATGTGTACAGGCCTTGTGTTGAGTAAACACCGAGCGTGGGGAAAACAAACGGGTCAGAGCGCCCCCTATAGTTCGATCTCCTGCCCAATAGGATGTATATTTCGCAAATGCAAAGCGAGAAACATGAACCGCCCGAAATTGGGCGCTTGCAAAATCGCTTTTCTGCACGAAGGTCGGATCCAGCTTGGAGCACATTACCGCTTCTACGCCAATACGGAGCTGGTGGCGAAAGGAAAAGGAACGCGATACTCATGGTGAATTCCGCTCGCAGATCTCAAGCGCTCCAAAAGCGCTCCATTTGGAGCGCGCATATTCCGCTCGCAGATCTGGCTCGAGTTGGTCACGTTCCGCTCGTAGATCTCTGGGAGCGCCCGCTCCACGGAGCGCCCCAAACTCCGCCGAACTTGCTCTGCGGGATTTTACAGATCTCTCCGGAAGTTGACAGAGCGGCCCACGTGATTTCCGTCTAAATCGGCGGTGCGCATGCGCGGCGAGGTTAAAGGGGTTATGACACGCCAAACATAAAATATTACATAACTATACTGCTAAGACCCCTTGTATGTTCCTATAATCCTGCTAAATTTGTTTTGAAAAAGGCGCGATAGTTTCGTGGATAAATCGATTTATATGCGGGCCCCTCGGAGGGGCAGATCCGGGCGGACCTGGAGGCTGATGACGTAGCCAGCCTCCAGCGTGGTGTCTATTTGCACGCACTCACAGTCTTGGCTCTCTTGGCGTATCGAGCCTCAGCTTCCTCGTTTACCTTCCACGTTTCCAGCATCCGGTCTGTGACGATTACGTCTACGGCATCGATCGCCTTGTCGAAGTGTTCGACATTGATCGCAGCAGCGATGAGATTGATTGCTATCAAGAGATGTTGGAAGCTGTTCATTTTGACTGCGAACCGCTGGCGACGAGTTCCAGCGACGACGAGTTCGCCGTGGTCACCGTCGTCCGGGAATGTCTCGCAGGCGCATGCAGGCTGGAAGGTCAACCGGCCGGGGGGCGAGAGCGAGAATAGCTTTCAGTTTACCGAGCTGTTTGAGCGGTTTTGTTCGTACCGCGACGAGAAGAGCTTGGGCGATCATGGGGGCGCCTAGAATGAGAGAGTGTTCATGGTCACGTGGTTTATGGACCCCATGGTGTGACTAACTTGAGCAGTGTTGCCTGGTCGCCAGATGAAAATTATAAAAATTCGTAAATTGAATATTGCAGTGATCAGAGCTCTAAAAATTGCGTAACTTGGTGGATATGCTAAGTAGCCTATGAGCATTTCATTTCAAGAATAATCTATCCGTTTAAATTTCGTGTCATAACCCGGCGGGCCGGTCGGGTCGTGGAGTTGGATCTGTCCTTGGTTCGAGTGCGTCGGTTGTTTACTCTGGATTGTGACGGCTCGAACGCTTCTACTTCGCGTAGATCAGGGATAAAAAGCCGGGAATGTGGAGCGTTGCAAATCGTAAGCGCTGACGTCTGTGATCGCGAGGGGAAGAACGAGAAAAACAACGAGAGAAAAGCCGGAGACAGATGCAAGGTTAGGCCTATTCATTCTGCAGCCAGTGATTGTTACCTTTTTACACTGCATTCCGTCAGCGTTTTCCCGTGAAATAAAGCAAGAAGTGGTTAGGCAACGACCGCGCAAGTGATAGTTTGTTACCTCTGTGTTTATTAAAGTCGTACTACAAATCTGAACTCCACCGCTAGCAATCCCTGTCCGTGCCCCGCCGCTTCGAGGCGGCCCAAATGTATGTGACGGTGCCGAACGCGGACGTCTTCGTTATTTGTGACATGGGCGAAGGGGTACGTATAATTTCGCCCGGTCTGCGTCGCGTGTTACTTCTGCAGCTAAGCAGTGACAGTCGTCACTGGTCGTCGGAAAGATCAGCCGGCTGAGGCGTTGGTGGGACTGGTCAAGTTCGAGCAGCGGCCATTTTGTACGGTGGAGGGAGAAGGGGTGGGAAGGGGTGTGGGGGAGGTCGCTCCAAAAATGCAAGTTTATCTTCCCCTCTTCGATTCGGAGCGGGTCCCACGGAGCGGAATTTTGCCTCCCTCGCGGATTTTGGAAAGCGCTCCAGATCTACGAGTGGAATTCACCATCAGACTCTGCAAGCAGAGCATACACAGATACTCTAGTTCTAGCTTGCTTTCAAAAAATATCAAGAATGCTCGCGACGACCGTGGTCTATTAAAATGAGCATAATCTTTTTGCAATGTACCCTTGGTTTATAAATAAATGCGGACAATGATACCAAAACTTGAAGTAACAAAAAGAAAAGAAAACACTGTCACATAACGACGGCGCTTTTGCTGCCAACCGATTTTGTCTGCGTGTCATCCGCATTCTTTCGCTGGTCGGCTACACATTTCGACGCTGCTACCGGCGCCATCTATGAATACTTTCGCCAAACGCCCGCCGCCACTCGACTCCGTCGTCCGCGTCGCCGCCCGCCGTTGACCCTGGTAAGTTTTTTGGCTCTATATTTTACAGAAGGGATCTACACCTTGTAGTTTTACAATTTAAAACCCACCTGTGATATACACCTTTGACGAAAAGCTTAGATTTCCACGTGCAGACGCCGATTTTTGCGGCTCATTTGAGACCGAACCTCGGAATTACGGGCTCCCTGTATATTGCGGTTTGGCGAGTTTTTTTTTTTTTTTTTTTTTTTTTTCACGCAGTAACTTTTTTTAAGAACGTAAATCACGTTAAAAATAATTAACGCAAATTTAGTGAAGGGCTTTGCAGGAAAAGCCCATCATCTGTGAACTGAGAAGTTGAGAGTGAAATAAATCGAACGTATTTGAAAGAAAGCTTTAGCGTTGTGCTGCATGGCGACCCATGGAATGCTTTCCAAGTTTCAAGAGGATCATTGATAGTACCAATATTTACAGATTACATAAGAAAGGCTGGGCGCGGCTTATCATGGTCATGCATGTTGCTTCGTGATTCGTTCTTTCGCGTTTGAATCGCTTAATATACAGTCTCATTGGCTGCGGAACCATTAGAAGATGCCCGGCATTCACTCGCCAAGCCCTGTCTTTGTGAAGTTGTCAGTGGAAACATGGTTGCGTAGCCCCGTATAGCGCGTACGTTTTCCCTAGATGTCGACCACATATAGAATTTTTTTCGCTTAACCTCATACAAGCGCGCACCTGACGCACCCTCGACCCTGTGTATACTTTTGGACTGCCCGCTGACGCAGTGTATATGAAACCCCGATAGTAAGGGCAAAAAGGCTTAGAGAAGGACGTCGTGTGTGAGTTCCTTCCGAGTGTTTCTTTTTATCGCGTTAAAATTTTCGAAAATCTACAGTTGGCACCCGACGACGACAGATGGGTCGAAGTCGGGTGCACAAATTATCTTGATAAGCGTAAGAACAATCGCGGAACATTTGCGATAAGCACAAAAAGCTGTAGCGAAAGTGTCGCTGCAATGATATTGAGATTCCACACTCTCCCCAATTATCCATATTTATGCGAGCGGACCGATTTCACCCCAGTGCCAGTGCTCCGATTAGGTTATCTCTTCAAGGTATGCTATTACTCCATAGCATGTGAAGGGTAGGAAAACATCTACATGCCACCACTCAAGCTTCAGCTAACAAATGCCGAGAGCTTAATTACCTGCATACACGTACATTAAACTGCTCCTACATTCCCTCGTTGTGGAAACTCAATCAAGACACCCCACCATCTTCGTTCTCGTTCTTTCGGGAAGCCAAGGCGATGGCCTGTCATTGGACCGCTCGATGGAACCGGCCAAGTTTCAGCTAATTTATTGCAGCACACAATAGCCAAGTCTAGCCAAGTTCCCCCTCCCCTCCCCCCTGCCCACATGTTGACTATCCAGATAGCTGCGCTGACACAACCAGTCGGTATTTCAAGCTTTAAGCCGCGAGACGGCGGCGTCCGCTCCGCAATTTTCAAGATGGTGGTGGCCTTAGAAAGGGTGTCTATATACATACAACGCATGAGGTTGCCGCCAAAAGGAATCTAAAATTCCCGCGACTCACGCCAGTCACAAGCCTGGTGCAGTCTTTGATGACTTGAGCATAAGCCCCACGTAACTACCGAGTCACACCGGACAACACCCGGCGCCGTCCAAATGGAGCCCCACGCCTGGGGGGTTCGTACCTGCTGTCAGGCACGTAGCCAGGGGGGAGGCCCATGGGGCCCGGGCCCCCCTCGAAATCTTCTATTTTGCTGGGACCTCCTCTCGCCCCTCCCCCTCATACAACATTTTGTCATGAGCGCCCCCCCCCCCCCCCCCCCCCCCCCCGAAACAAAATCCTGGCTACGTGCCTGCCTGCTGTAGCTGTATATCCCCATTCATCTCGGCGAATCGAATCACGATCAGAGAAGACAATCGCAACACCGGAAAGCATTAAAAACATAAAAAAGGCATAGGCTAACGGAGTTGAAGGGAAACGCGAGCCTGCGGAATAAATTACTGCCACACGCTTGTTTTGTCCGGGGCTTCGTGTATAGTATATATTCCGGTCAGCACGACACTGCGGTAGGAGTTACGAGTTCGATGGACCAATCAACCACCCGCCTTTCATCACCTAACCCCGCTCTACGCGCGTGGACTTGGGCGGGAGCGTGATCACGTGGGGAAAGGATGCCCGTACGACTGGTCCAACAAGAGCGCATGGATTCCACCGCCGTGTCGGGGTGAACGGAGAACATATAGTGATGGCAGAAAGCCCGACCGTCAGAAGCCGGTAGACGCGTCGGTCTGAGCGATGGACGGCGGCTCGTCCCGTGTCGCCTGGCAGACGCATCCTTCGAGCATGTCAATGAAGACTGATCAACTCCGAGTGGCGGCACAGAACAACGTGTCTCAGGGTGCGCCCGGAACCGCGGCCAGCTGCCGCGACGGTCGCGAACGCTCCTCTTCGGCCCACGCGAATTCTGACAAAAGGCTCGCCCACCCACGTAACAATGTCGCCTTGTTTCTGTTTTTTTTAATGTTTTGTTTATTTTGTTAGTTCAGAAATATCGTGAGCCTCTCAGAGAGTGGGCGCACGGCTAAAGCCGAATTCACAGTGGTCATTCATACATAATACAAAACTCGCTTACAGAGATGCATTGTCTGAGCCTCTGAGGCTTGTTTCTTCCTTGCATGACGGTCCCGACACATTGGTCGTTAAAAACTGCCTGCGGACATCTTTGAACCACAGATATGTATATGAAGCAAAGGTGCTTCCAATATGCGGGAGTCGTGTCCGTAGATATTTCTGTCCTCGTGTCTGCAGCGTCTTTTGTACGATGTGCGAAAACCGTATCCTTCACCCCTGTCACATGCCCCTGATTTCCTCCCGGGTAACCGCGTCTAGGTTACGCAAATATAGTTGAATTCGTGCATTTTGAAAATGCTTAAAAGTTACCATTCATAGAAGTCGTGTCTAAGACTAAGTTTAATTCATCTTACGTGATTGATCTGTGATAAGTCGCAGGACGAAGTTGGGTCATATTAAAAAAAAAATCCCTTTAACCTTTTTTTGTGTGTGTATGAACTATTGCAACCGAAAGGTAATGACCACGACAACATCAACATTTCGTTCTACGCGATTGCGTTAGCTTGCGAAGGAAAGGTTGAAAGAAACAGTTTTATTTAACTTATATACCGCGACGAAAAAGTTTTCTGGGCCAGTGGCGTTTCGTTCGAGTATTTTTGAGATTGGGTGACGCTATAGCGTCAGCAATTTGTGTAAAATAACGATTCCATCCCAATATTAGATTGAGAGAACGAATGGGGAATTCCACTCGTAGATTTTGATCAACTTAAAATCGCCCCACGCTTGCGCCTTCAGAGGACTAAATGCGAGCTCTTGTTTCCACGTGCATAAAGATGCCGAAAAAAAGTTCAAAATCGCTTTAAATCTTCATTGAACTTTTCTGGCTCGGCGACTGTGGCTCGCGTAATGTAATGTACTCTGGAAAAGATCGTTTAAGGTAGATAAATCAGACGAACCCGACCTTAATCTATTTGCATGATGCCGTTAACATATGTTTTATATGTATACCTGTGTCTCAATATCTACCACGGGCCGTAGCAATTATAGACGCTTTGCAGCAGCTGTGCATGGGCGCCGCCATAACCGACCTTCGGTTTTTGTTTCCTTTTATTTTGATCACTTCACTCCATCATTACCACAGCCGCACAGGTTATTTTCATTTTAGATTCGACTGTGTCCTTCCTCTCGGCATTGGCCTTTGTGGAGGCTCGTCTAAGACCGCTTCGGTGGCTTGGTATCTTGGGAAGACGGGAGAAGGTTAGCAATAGCGGCTGTAATTTGACGCGTGTGCAAAGCGTCTATACATGTATGCGCCGATGAAAGTAAGTGGGAAAAAAGGACGAGAGAGCTCAGGGACGTCAGAACGCCGATCTCTGCTTCGAGTCATTATACTCTGTTTCATACTTAATGTGCAACGCTGTAAAAGCTACTGGCGCAAGCATGGGGCTTGATCACGTTGATCATTTGCACGCGTTCTCGCGCAAACAAACCCATAGATGAAGCCACGCGCGCTCGCGCCAGTAGCCTTGACAGCGTTGCACGCTAAGTTTGAAACAGAGTATAGTGACTTACAAAGCGCACTTGTCTCCACTGCACCCGCTGAGCGCGTTCGAATGCGAGGGCCAAACGCCGGACGCCTTCGTTCCGCGTTCTAACGCGTTCGACGAGTGCATGGAGTCAAAGCTGCCAGATTTAGGTTTACCCGCTAATCATTCGAACCAGAGGTCGGCGTTCTGACATCCCTCTTGTCTCTTCCTCTCTCTCAGTTTTGTCGGCACATTATATTTGGACAGTGGGTTGTAACCCAATCGGCATCTGCAGTGTCTCCGCTGAATATGAGAAATGTTGCTAGTGCAGTACGACTGCTAGCCAGGGATCTTTGACGTGCATCATACAGTCGCGATTGCAGGACCGCAAGCTCGGAGCACGTGGAGCGAAAGCTCGCGCTGCAGAACCCAGGGATCCTGGGTTCGAGCCCCACCCCTGCCCGTTTTCACCTGGATGAGCATCGTACCGGCGTGCGGTCGTGTATCACAACTGCGTGATGCACGTTAAAGACCCCAGGCTAGCGGCTGTACCGCACTGGCTAAATTTCTCATCTACAGCTGGGAGAACTTGGTCACGCCCCTGTGAGGCATGACCAAGTTCTAGGCTGTATAAACACACACACAACCCAATTTTTGCAGGACCGCACGAAGTATGTACGACGCCCATGGATTGAACACAGGATCCCATGGGTTCTGCAACGCCAACTCTTGCTCCGCGCGTGCTCCAAGCTGCGGTGCATTCACACTTTGGCCACCGATCCCCCCTCTTTCGGGGCTGGTAAAGCGCAGGGAATATCAGAAGACAGTACAAGCGTACACATAGATACAGGAGGAATGTGTCCCCCTTCATCACCGCGAAGTCATGGTACATATAGCCTGCCGGAAACAGACGAGATTTAGAGTCAACTACGGACCGGAGATCACGAACGGTCTTACGGCAGTAGATTTAAGGTGCGCCATACATCAGAACTTGAATATATGTTAGCTTTCTCTGCCTCTTCGCTTCTTTCTCGTTCCCCTACTTTTCTTTATCTCTCTCTATATGTTACACATTCAAAGTTTTTGCGTCTTGCTAGAAAAAAAAAAAAAAAAAAAAAAACTTTTTCAAAACCCACAGGTGCGCACCACTCTTTCCTTTTTTTCTTTTTTTTTCTCTCTCTCTGTCGATTGGTTGTACGTGACACGCAATAGGCCCGGCGTAATCCAGTAAACTCAGAAGTCGTTGCCCCGTCTGTCCGCACACTGAAGATGCAACAAGCGGCTCGGCTTAAACGCTTGTGTACCCGGTTAGTCGCGGCGGCGGCGTCTGCGTCGCTACAGCTACAGATATACCTACATACATATGTATATTTATATATACGACCGTGCGACGCCCATCTTAAAAAGAGGAATGGAGCCCACTTTATACACACTAAAACCAAGAGCGCGTCACTTTGGTTCTTTGCCTCTTCCGCCGAAGTACTTTTGCCTCTGTCACCTTCTGCCGGCAGCATTGGGGATTCACTACTTTGTCAGATTTCTCTTTTTTCTTTTGGGCGTCGACGGTTGCAGCGTTGCGATAGGAGTGAGAAGCTCCTCGGGCAAAATTCCTGCGCGTAACACGGACTATCTTCTTTTTGCGGCGACCGGACGCGCCGGCGATCGGTTTCATTGAGGAGTGGCGGCGGTGGGCCCTCGCCATCTTTTCCTTCGGTAACGTGGGCGCGCACGCAGCCTTGTTCGCGCGGACGCTGCGGCTGCGGACTCTGCTCTGGACGTCGCCGCCGTTCTGGACGTGCCGGAGATAAAAAGGAAGGGGGGTCGACTCAGACGACCGTAAAATCTGCCAACCTGCCAAGTGCATGTGCCGCGGCGGGGGATCTATATACTTAACGTCACCGCTGCGAGTCGTGGTTAGCCTTGGTTTCGATTGCGAAGTGTTCGCGGCCGGTTATAAATGGCGAAGAAGACGTAGTAAAGGAAGGCGTGAGATTAAAATAAATAGAAAACAAGTATATATTTATATAAAAAGAACACTGCGATTTTCGAAACTGACGGACTGCATATCAGAACCAAACACGAACGCAATCGAAGCTGGTAGGAAGAACATGGAAAAGAACCTCCCATAATTCAGGGTTCCTGGGTTCGATCCCCACCCCTACGGCCCTGCGCCTTTCGATCTGCATAGCATTGATCGTACCGGCATGCGGTCGTGTATCACTTCTGCGTGGTGCACGTTAAAGACCCCAGGATAGCGGTTGTATTCCACTGGCAAAATTGCTAATCTACAGTTGAGACACAAGTCGACTTTTGAGGTAGACTAACTTCAGGCTGTATAAACATACACACAACACAACCTCCCATGCATGGAGGTCTTCACGCTCTTTCACACAATGATTTTGTTGTTCTCTTTTTACTCGTAATGGTTTTACGAAGTCGGGAATTCGCGCAGTAGGCTGATGTCACGGACAGCGAAGTTGCCGTATCCGCGGTTTCACGCCCCCTCATTATTCTGCCCCAGTAAAATCAAGTGTTTCGCGGGAAATAATGTGAAATACACGCAGCAAGAAGGCAGGGTCTTTTCAGTAAAGCGTATTCACGTTCACTAAAGGAAAGTATGCCGTGATAAACCTCGTCAACAAAGCCGACTCCTTCAGTTTTCTGGTTTCGGTCAACCCGCAGGAAGGACGCGAACAACAAAACACAGGCTTATCATTCCGAGACCTGTCGACGACCTCTGCACGGTTCATACAGTTACAATCACCATGTTTACGAGCGCCGCTTCCACTCGTGCTAGGGTTGCACAAAAAAGTCGTATATTTCTTCCACAATGTGCGAAAAACGTAAGCGATTGCTGTACCTGGGTCGCGCAATGCGGGTGGAATGATGTCGTCACGTTCTTGAGGAGGGAGGTGCGACGTGGTTAATTCTTATAGCCGTCGTGGTTGCCACTGACGATCACCACCAGTGCTCGCGGTGATCCATGAAGTGGGTAAGCGTGGTGGCTAAAACCTTCAACATTACGCGTAGCAACTAGATACTGCAAAAGTGGGATTTCGCATAACGTGAGTAATGTTGGAAAACAATAAGTATTTCATGCACACGACAGGAAGACTTTCCCTTCGTCGCGTCGTTACTGGCGGGATGCCGTGGCTCCCCGCTCTTCTCTCTCCGCGCTGCGTGGCCGACGGAAAAACCCGACTTCCCTGACCTTCGCGCGCGCTGCGACGACAACGGACGAGGTCGAGATCTCCGACAAGTATTGCCCGTAGAGCTGTCCTTTTAGAACTGATGAATCTGTGCAATTCCCCTTCCCCCCCCCCCCCCCCGACACACACATACATACACACACACTCACACACACACATACACGCGCGCGCGCTCACAGACGCGCGCACACACACGCAGACGTACTTCCGTTTGTCCCTCGCGCCGTGTTCCTTGACACTGCGGCTTAATAGACCCTTTTCAAAAGTCAGAGTCCTCTTGTGGCAGTATAAAAAGCTCCATTATTGCCGCTCTAATGGCGGTGATAGGAGATC
Source organism: Ixodes scapularis (assembly GCF_016920785.2). Taxonomy (NCBI): domain Eukaryota; kingdom Metazoa; phylum Arthropoda; class Arachnida; order Ixodida; family Ixodidae; genus Ixodes; species Ixodes scapularis. The sequence continues at coordinate 49,874,543 of NW_024609857.1, read as the reverse complement.
ATGCGCGGCTAAATCAAACACCCTCGATTCCGTGCATCGAAGCTGACGTGAAAGGACCAACATCTTTTCCTTTTTCTGCTCTATGCTTTCGAAGACGTTCGATTTTTCTGGTGTGGAGAAACAGTGTAGTTCCGCCATTAGAGCGTCGGGTCTGGCTCTGCACAAGGTGGGTAGACTGACTTTCGTAAAGGGTCTATTGACTTAGAGGCGGGGTTCTGCCTCGGAGGTCACGTGACAGCGTTTCCTCACACTCAAAGCTTGTTAAAAGGGGCATTGCAAGACTCTGTCTGAAATACTCCTTTAAGAAATCATGCAAGTACAAAGTACTAACGAGTTTCGAGATGCAAATCTCTCGTTTGGTCTCAGCGGGGTACCGTTCGTTTTTATTAACAGCAATTGCCGAATACCTACTCAGGGAAGTCAAGCATGAAGCAGCTATGACACGCGTCCAAAAGACCACACTACAAGACCTGTTTTAATGCGAAAGCATTAGCTGGTCCCATAGAGCGAGCCGACGTCATCAGTTTTCCGCGCCAAACGGCACCTAAACTCCTTTCTCCACGTGCCGAGCTCCCAGCTTTAAAGGGACACTGACAGGGTATTTATGCTCGCCGAGATTTTTAGTTGTACGTGACATATGAGAGCTCAACTACCCAGAACAGAATTTGCGGCTCGAAATTCGGTTTCTTTCTGCCCGAAAACCGCCGATCAAGAACTGGCCGGTTCGAGTCTCGCTCACTCTCTTTTTCGCGGTCACGGGCCGTTTTCTAAGGTATCGATGCGACCACCAAATTTAATCAAAGTCGTGGGTCACTGAAGGCACACCCTCAATATTAAAAATAGAAAAAAATAGGAAACCCATTTTTTGTGGCTTCTAAAAAGCTGTAAATACGTTGATTGAAAAAAAAAGTTCCACAGACAACCGGAAGCATTCTGTGCGTTCGTCGTTTCGCGTATCGTGGGACTCGCGGGGACGGCGATGGCAGCGGACGACGGGCGTGGGACCTCTATTTCAGAACTGTCGTTCGCGGTACCGGCGAATTCTGTTTACCGTTAAAAGAGAAATTTGGGACTGATCGAAGGAATCGGTATTCATCCCGTACGACACGCCCGGCCACCAAGCCGATTTGCACGAAGACGTCGCCGAGCCGTCACTCCCTTCTCGTGGCTGAAGACATCGCTCGCGCAAACGTCAAGCACGACGTGTCTACTTCGAGTTGAATATGCACGCGTACGATTTCTTTACTAGGTGCGAATGTCGCCAATGCGTGGTGCTTCCCGACTTCGACCCGGGAGTGCTTTTGCTAGAGGAAAATCGGCAGCAAACTTTCCAACTTACAATTTACCGGCTAAATTATTACTAAGGAAAGAGATCCCGCAACACAGAGTTGCCCCAGTAGCTCAGTGGGAAAAAAAAAAAAAAAAAAAAAAAAAGCCCCAGTAGCTCAGTGGGAAAGACGTCCGCTTCACACGTGATAGGACCGGGTGTTCGATCCTCTCCAGAGCATTTTTTCGTTCAAACATTTTTTGATGTTTACATATCTTTTTCTTTTTTTTACAATCATCACTGAAGAAACAAACAAAAAAAAATAACAAACAAATGTTGTAGACGATACTTCGCTAATGGTATGGGATTTCCGTTCTGACACCTGCGAACTTAATGTAATCACTTTCCAGAAAATGCAAGGAGCATATAAATCAGGTAGCGTCCGCTTTTCGAGGTGCCCGTATATGTTCTACAGGAATTGCAGCCAGCCATTGGTCCAGATCCCGTTGATCTTTCGGAAACTCTGACGCACAATGCCCCTTTTTTTTCGGACGCAGGACATGTGAGCCAGCTCTTCACGCAACATCTTGGGTGTATTCTTTTCGGAGCCGATCAAATTTCACCACGGGCACTCACTGCTCATCTCCAACTCCTCAATGTACAAAACAACTCATCTTGGAGTACAGAACAACGAGCGGAACAAACATAACTGCAAAAGAATCGCGCGGCAAACAGTTCCCGCACGCCGCATCGCACGCCGCATGTCGTGTCGTCTGCTACGGAGAGGAGAAAAAAAAAAACGCACGGTCGGGTGTAGCCACGTGGCTTCCGCCACTCACTCTCTTCTCTCCACTTCTCCGACCTCCGTCGGGTTTCGGTTTCGGTTTCGAGCAGTTGAGTCTTTTGGCTTTATTAAAAAAATACGCTACTATGTTGCAAGATATTAATTGGGTAGTCCTCCGACACCATAATGAAGCGCCTGGCAAAAAATAAAAAAAAGTTTGGGGGGGGGGGGGGGGGGGGGGTGTCAGTGTCCCTTTAAAGCCGCGCGAAGAGCCTAGCCAAACGGCACCTAGTTTCCCCGCTCTCAAAGGAGCGGAGTGTAGCCGAAATCTGACGGATTTTGGCTTCGGTCCCATTGGCTGGAGCGCGTCATAGTTTGAAGGAACGAGGCTCCCATTGGCCGCTGCGCGTCACTTTCAACGACCGCCACCCCATGGCGCTGCGTGTCTGCGCTGCCAGCGCGCCGGTAACACGAAGCGCCCAAGCTCAGAGCGGCGAGGAGAGAGCGAGCGCTCTGCCGTCGACGCAAATACGCAGCAGACGTAATAAGGGAGTGGAATAACGGCATGCATTCTTTCGCATTCACAACTCATAAGAAGTGCTTAGGTGTACCTCGGGCCTTTTGCGCCCTATCTTCACAACTTTTCCCACAAGCTCAAGAATACAAAGTCATCGAGTCATTATATGCGTCGTCTTTTCCGCTCCTGATAAACTTTCCAGCTTATGTAACAAGGTAAATGCGCCTTCTATTCGACGAGCATGTTCTTTCTTTGTGCAAGTGAACTTTTGAAATGTGTCTATTCTTGTGCGTTATGAAGTATAAGCATGAACCACCAACTATACTTCGTTTCAGCTTCGGTCCGAGCGCGGACAATGTTATGAGCCGAAGGGCCAATCAAACAGCGCAAAAAGCGCAGCGTCATGGCGTCTTCTCTGCGCTTGACAGGAGTAGCTGGCGGAGGAGCACGCACAAAAAGACGGCGAATACCGGCTGGTCCTATCAACTGCAGAGAGCACGCCATGACGTTGTGCCTCTTTCGCTGTTTGATTGGCCCTTCGGCTCATAACATCAGCTGCGCTCGGACCGAAGCTGAAACGAAGTATAGCCCCAGCTGAAGTATTGACTGCGTTGCACCATGGCTTGTAATTGCTTGTGACTTCCAAGGGCGGCATATCGCAGCGCAGCACGCAGCTTTGCTTACCTTGTAATTCCACATGCCTGTCTACACAAAAACGGGGAAGCGACCCCAATTGTAAAACTTTTCGCTTGGAGAGCTTTCGGTGTAATGAGCACGTGCTTCCACTACAAAAGGGCTCCGATGGTTTGCAGCTTGAAGTAAATAGCACTACGTGATCACTCATATAGCGTGCACGTGCCAGCTCACAACAAATGTATAGATTTTTTGGTGTGATCCGGTCTACCAAAGATATATCAGCACCTGTTTTGGTAGATTACCTTGTACTGTACGAGAGTTCGGAGTACTTTCTAGAGGGTGGACTTCGCGCTTATACGCCTTGCTGCAGTACAGTTTCCTCCAATATGAAAGACCCACTGGGAGCGCGTGGCCGAGACGGCGGCGGGTGGGGGCGCTGCGCACGCTCCAGGTGATTCTATACTGCCTCGATGGGAAGACACTCGCTTGGGGCTCAACCGGGGCTAAACGCTCTTAAGAGTTTTTGGTTTCCATTTTGGCGAAAGAGCGAGCTTCATCGACGTCACGTCCGGAGATATGATCGTTAAAAACAAGCAGTCATCACTGTTATTTTATCAGTTGTTCCTGGTTTTAAATTTCAGAACAGGCACTGCCTAATAAACAAATATTCAAGTTATACCCGAGCCCTATATTTAAAATAGATGATGTGCCGAAGAGCGCATTTGTTCCTTAGAAGGATGACGCAAATCGTTAACTTTATCGCTTTAGCGGGCAAAATCTTCACCTCGGTGAAGGCGTTGGCTCAGGCCGGTCTCTCTCAGACAGCGTCAATAGAATAGAGCCGTGGCCTGACGCTGATTAATCGCTCTCCGCCGCGAAACCGTAACCAGAAACCGATAACCGTGCGTTGCGCTTTAGTTGTGCCCCGAGTGGGTCCTCCCCTCGGGATAAAATGGAATCGCCCGGAGCGCGCTCATTGCCCCCGCCAGCCATTGCCTCGGCAACGCGCTCCCAATGGGTCTTTCATATTGCAGTATAACTGTACATGTCAAGGTACAACTGGTGATAATGATCAGAATTTTACACAAACGTGTAAAATTCACAGCGTTGCCTGAATGCCTTTGTGACATCGATTCGATCGATACAGCATGTTCACAACCGTTTCGGCTGCGTACGCACCCATCCGCGATCGCTTCCATCTGCTACCTGCGAGATGCACGCTCAAACTGCATCCTTGCGTGAAACCGGGGGCACAGCGATAAGAACTTTTTTTTTGTGTGTGTGCCCTCCTCACTCGAACGAGAAATTTAATACGCTGTGCCGCGTTGCGATAAACTGGCAGGTGTGCGGCTACTTTTTTTATGCCTCTTCGTGTCGCGTATCGGAAGTCACCCGTCCCATTCGGTGGCGCAAGCGTTAGCGGAGATCCACAGGTTGAAACACGGCTTCACCAACTAACTATAATACATATAAAAAAAGAGCCGTTTTGGCGGTTCTTTCACAGCGTAATATATATTTTTTTTTCTTGCGGCTTGCACGTGATGTTTCGAGAAGGGGAGCTCGATCCCAAACGATTACGTGACACGTCTCACTTGGGCGTCAACCACCGCACCGTCGTCATGAGACGGGGTTGTGCAATCTATGCTCCTAAAGTTGTTCCCAGCGCGGACAAACAGAAACTTTCAGAGCCTCGGGGCGGCGGTTTTGTCGTCCCGATTTGGAGCGAAATTCTCTCCGAGTATAAAAATAAAAAAGAAGAAAGAAAGAAAAAGATAAACGACGGTGGGCTGTTTTGTCGCTTAGCTTCGGGTGAATAGATGTATATTTATACAATCGTATGCCGGTATTTTTTTTTTCGAGTAGTTTTTGTTTTGATCGCCTTCTCAAATTCGAAGTACTAGCTGTTGAACTTGAGCTAGAAGTGCTCTGACAGGTTTGTTACATAAATTTTTGCTTTTGCACCGCCTCATTCGCTTTTTTTTTTCCCCCGCCGTAATAGAACTTTGGAGGAAGCACGTTGGGATCTTATGCACGCTTCGTTTGCTCGCCGATAAGCTGAGTTGCGTATAAGGAATTACGGATATTAGGGACACGTCGCGGCGTGGGTGCAGATGTCTTGATTTTTTACTACTCTCCCCTCGACGTTTGGCAGGCATATACATGGTTTTCTTGCCAGGACCGCAGTTTAATCATTATAAGGTTGAGAGGGGAAGTTGTAGATTTGGTGGTGCATACAGTAGAGAGTGTCGTTGAGCAAGGCGTGGAGCTGCCCACTTTGACACGCCTCGGCTTCCTCTTCTTGTCTTGTTTTATTGATTTATTTTCTTAACGCGGCGAGCTGTCGATGACACGACTACTTAAGTTCCCGATGGACCATGTTACCCACGACTCCTGTCAGCGTAAAATTGATCGAGAGGATGAGCGTGGCGGATAGCAATGATAGCACTGAGATTGGCGTCCACGGGCGAAAAGCGACCTTCGTTCACGTGACGGTTGAAAAGCTGAATTTCGTAAAAGTAAATCCTATAATGGTCATTTAAAAGGACAGTACCTTGAGTTTGATTTTGTATGATGGCATTTTTTTTAAACTTTTTTAGAGGCTCTGGTACATGATTTCGTCTGAGACGAGTCATACATCGTCAGCAACAAATAATATAGTTTCAGTAAGTATATCATTACGGTGGCGATGACCCCGTAATAGAAGCAACTGGAGGGGAGAAGCTGGTGTTAGAGAAAATATGGTATATTGCAAGCTTAGTTTCACCATTTATGATGCCACTTTTTCACCCAGTGGAAAGTAAATGGAGACTCGTAATAATTAAATCAATATATTGATACAAAAAAAAATATTCGAGCAACTTTTGCCACAAGTACAGGGAAGAGCTTACAGAGGCCAGAGAGGCTACGGTCTAGGACACCTTTTCTACGCGACCGGCGCCATCTTGAATGGCGGATCTTCGTGTATAAGCGAAAAGATCGCTTTGCTCTTGCCACGTGTACGAATTAAGCGTCAAACATCAGTCGTTCCTGCTTTGCCTCGCCTATGTTGTTTTAGCTTAATCCGGGTTGAAATGTTTCATTCTTTTTCTTTTGGCTGGAAACGAGAGCAAACGACGAAGAATTTCTGCTCATTGTTTGCTTCGAAGCACCTTTGTTATACGTGGTAAAAGCAACACGATGGAGGGAATGCTCGCGGAGGTTATAGCTGCACTGGCGTGGGGGAAACGTTCTACAACTATCGTTTGACGGATGTCGGAAGTCGATATTGATCGCTCTACTTATTCGGAAAATGACGAAAACAATGGTGCATATACTTTTTGTTTCTCTTGCAGAGCTCACGATACACCGCGGAGAGTCCCACGGCTCCTTATGAAGGGACTCACTCGGTTCAATCATGTCCGCGCGCTCTCCTTGACGCTCTGCATTGATAATGCCTCAGCGCAGACTTCATTTTCAGGTCTAGACGGATGTTCCGCTTCATCATTCGCAAAGCTAACTTCGTACTTCACAGGCATTGGCTCTTTGAGTGTTTTGCGGGTAAGTAGACGCGCAGGCATTTCTTAGAGGGAGGGCTCAGGTTCGATAAAAATGTTGTCACCATCACTGCGCGGTTTCTTTCCGAGGTTGGTGGCAGAGGGGTTGATTTCGGCCAACCAAAACTAATGACGTCATCACAAATAAACCCCGAAACTGCCGGTCAACGACAATTTAGTGTGACGCTCAATCTCGTTTTTTTTTTCTCTCTTTATTTTGTATGCTAAATTTGTATTATTTTGTTTGATCCGGTTCCATTTAGTTCACTAATAACGTAATGGAGGTGTTGAAAATACCCGGAGGATGTTCTCCAAGCTCAAATATCGTGAATGTCAAGGAAATTAGACAGTTGACACCAACGTTACTCGAACACTCAGTTGGGGAACTCGTCGTCGAAACTTTGGCCGCTGACGTCCACCGAGACCGAGCTAAATACGGCAACCGCGCCACTCTTTATCACTTGTCTGTACTGTGGTCACCTTGAGCTTTTAGAAAGCATGTTTTTGCGTAAAAACAAACGGAAAATAGTCTTTTTGTATGAAATTTATTGGAGTTTAGTACCAAATGATGGGCGCGTGATGTTTTTTAAAATTTTTAGGTTGCAGGTCTTTGCGGTACAATTAATATTGTTTTTATACAACCATGCCTCAGCGGTGCTTTCAGGTAGCGCGTCCCGACCTAGGTGTATTTTAACTTCGGTAGTAAGACTCGGCGCGTCCGCTGGGGAGACGGGAGTGGCACCCCTGTAACCTCTTCCGCTGTATCTGTTTCGGCTCAAAAACGGCCAATTAAAGCCGAAATAGAAGTAACTTTATTGTTCCTCGAGTGGCCGCTGCGGGAGAAATGGCGGCGTTGTGTTCGTCATTAGCTCGGTTCTCGAGCTCAGATCGGGGCCACTTTTTCAGATAAGTCTCTATGGCAGTTTCCCAACTGAGTGTTTTAGTAACGTTGGTTGACACTATCTTTCTTGACAGCAGGTGCTCTCATTAAAAAAGCGAAGATTGAAAAAGAATAAAAGATACAAAGCGAATTATCAGGAAAGAATAGGAACAAAAAGCGTATTCACAGTCCATTTAGTTGAAACACTCTCAACCCAAAATATTACGCGCAACTGCAACTTTTGTACAACCTAAGTCGGTTTTCACTTTGATATTGTAACTATATTCTTCCATAAGCTGACAGCACAGTGGAAGCTACGCGCATGTTGCAACATACCCAGCATCGAGTGCCCGCCACGTGACAGCGCTGTCCGCGGGTTTGTGTCTCAGTAAGACGGCGTGCCGGGAACACTATTGGTTGCGATATTCATTATGGCCTCCACTAAACTGTCAACTTGAGGGTCAAACGATTGAAAGAAAGGTTAGAACGATTATCTAGTGAATTTGAAAAAGTCACATAGGAGCATGTAGTGGAGATTCATCCCACAAGCACTGGCTGGTTCTTTTTTTTTTCTAGAAATAATGTACGGAATTAATTGAAATAAGGCAACAAAGAACGCTCCTCCTTCTATTCATTTGCTTCAAATACACTGCGACAGACGTCAGCACGCAACGCGCGATGCACATGACTTCCAACATGCTCCTTGTTATTGGGGTAAGTCTGAACGGTCTGTGTAGGACTATCAATGTACAAACCTCATAAACAAATATGTAGAAAAAAAAGAAAAAAAACCTACCGTCACAAAGTTTCGCTTATAGCGCTACACTTCAGACACAGATATTTAAAAACAAACCAGATACGAACTTGTCGCTGAAACTCATGTTCATTTCAAAGTGCCGTTTGAAAATAGAGTACGAATATGTGACAAGAAAACCTTTTTGCATCGTTTATAACGCTACGTAAAAAGAAAAAAAAAAAGCCTGCTTTTAAAGAAAAGAAACAAAGCTCATGACTAATGGCAACTGTCAGATATCGAGGACCCCTTCCGCGAAATTTCTGTGATTGCCTACAATGGGCCCGTAGTAATACAAGTATGCTGGGCCTACCTGCAGAGACATTAGGTAAGCGGGACCAACTGGGAAGAGAGCGTCTTCAAACACTTATGCCAGCATCGAAACGACCACGTCATTGTCACCTTATTTAGCGTCCCGCACAGCCAGTTTTGCACGTTGTATACGGACGCTATTTTGGAAAGTTTGCGTGTGGCACGCAAAGCGTTTTGTGTGCCTCGCGGGTACTTTGCGCAGACAGTGTGTTTGTTTGCGTAGATGGCGATGCAACAGTTAGCATGCGTTTTCGCATCGCAATACTAAAAGTGTCGTCTCGAGGTGCTCAGTAGCATACCGCAATACGTTTGCGCTATGCGCACGCAAGGGGCTTGGGGCTATTCTGAAACTCTCTACTAAAATGAAAAGTCTCAAGCATTGGCTTCATATATGTCTAGCATGAATAAATATTGTGGCCCCATAAACTGTTTCCTCCCACACCTATTCTGCAGTCCCCTAAAAACAAGAGAAAGATTCAGTGGCGTCACTAAGGTCAGCGGCACCCTGAACAGCAGCCCGCCACCCCCCCCCCCCCCTTTCTTCTCTCTCTCTCTCTCTCGTAGCCCGACGCGATCCCCCCTCCCTTTCACTCACTGTCAAGTTGCACCTCCCTGAGCTTTTCACCCGGGGCTGCCACCCCCCCCCCCCCCTCTCCCCCTAGTGACGCGACTGCCTAAATTCATACTAAACATTACTCTAATTCCGTCGCCGTGTCCCTTCTTTTATTACAAGTTACCCTTCCCGCCGTAAATGACATACGAAAGGAAATGCGCTTAGCAACACGTAATACGCGCATCATTATTTAGCGGATGTTAAAAAAAAAGTACAGAACACGCAGCCGAATTGTATATGACCTGAAGATCCTATGACGTCGTCAGGTCGCGCTGAGAATGCTGCGAAGCTCTCAACCTGGTGTTGACGCCATCCACCAGCGCAGTACCACCAGCATAGCCACCCGTGCCTCTTCTGCACCCAGGAGAGCTGACAAAGCGTGCAACGAAGTCCAAATAAAAACAAGGCTGGAGGCCTTGGGGCAGAAACAGGAAGCCGGCGACACTTTCGTGTCGATAGCCTACACGCGCCGTTAAAAGGGTAGTGCAACGATTTTAGTGTTAAAAAATTGGTAGCTTGTATTTTTTATAATGTTTATCCAAGCAAAAGTGACCAGAACGCGTCACCTTGCCCCAAAAAACGTCTTTTCCGCTGCGTATTCGCAAAAAAAAAAAAAAAAACACACACACACAAAAAAAAAAGCGATTTATTTGCCGATTTGCAGCCGCATGTGGCGGTTACGGGAACTACGATGACAGCATCTCTTGGGGATACGCGGAAGTCAACAAAACCTGTACCCCACTCGCCGTCAGCCCCGTAGCGAACCGTCAATTTGTGTCGATTGCTCGCCGCGACCTTCGACGATGCTAATCCCTTAAAAGTCAATGATCACGTCCTTTGTTTTCCCTTTTGCAATACTCTCACTCCCTCAGGAAAGGGGTGGGGCCTGAACCCAAGGGGAATCCACGTGATCCCCCAGAGAACGTCACTCGAAAGGCGACGTGGAAAGTTGACACCGTGGGTGAGAGGCACTTTGACCTTCGATATCTTACATTCTTTTTTAATAGAAACTAGCGCTCGCAAGAAATTACAGTTTTCTGTTTTTAGTGCCATAGGTTACACACATTACCTATGGCACTAAAAACAGAAAACTAATTTCTTGCGAGCGCTAGTTTTTTGCACACATTAATTTCCGTCGTTAATTGGCCAAAGTACGAAAATCGTTGCACCGCCCCTTTAGACGGAGGAGGGTTTTGAGTAGAGCCGTCTGTCACGAAAATAAGAAAACACAGCAACGACGAGCGCAAAATACAAAAAGACGTGCTTGCTAGACAGCGAGCGCCATCCAGGGGAAAGTTGCTCCACTAATATATTACATATTTCGTTTCATGACCAACTGCTATACAAGTTTTTTTTGTTTTTTTTTCTCTTTAGAATAAGATTTGACATTTATGATCTCCAAAACAGGCTGCACGGCATCAATTAGCTTAATATTGACTACGGTGTTGCACTTATTATATTAAAAATATATATATTTTGAAACTTCTTTTTGTATTCCTATGGAGAAAGGCGGTTTCACTTTTTTATTTTTTGTTTCAGCGCATAATTATTAAATTTTAAAACTAAGCAACGCATGCCATTAAAAGTATTTATAACTCTACCAAAAAGAAAATGTTTTGAAACCCAAATTGTTTTTTAAGGCAGTTGGTCCCCCTCAACACTCAGCAAGCGATGAGGTTGCTGCTGGAATACAACATGCGCAAAAACACGGGATAGATTTTTTTTATTATATATATTTTTTTTTTATTTCTGGTGTGGCGCATCAGATTCACGCCTCATGTTTCTTTGCTTTTTGACTTTTTTTTTATTGGCCGATAGCGCAATCCTGTTGGCAGCCGAGCAAGAATATAAGATGCTCCTGACGCGCCGCGCCGTGCGTTTCTTAGAGTGTAACTAACTATCGACGGTATAGCAGATTCGAACCCCGAAGAACGGTTCACGAAGCAAGAAATGTAAACTCCCTGCGTTTCCTATGCGGAGCGCAAGTTCTTATGCTCCTTGCACAGGTTGCGTGATGTCAGAACGCCAAGCCCTTATTGGCTGATTCAAAACAAATAGGGGGTAGACCTTACGGCATCTAGCATTGAGGCCTAGCTACTATCCTTTCAATCAGAGCCAATCAGAGCTCAGTGTCGTTCTGACGTCACTGCAACTCCTACGCAAGAAGCAGACGACTTGCTCTTTGCGTAGGCTGTCGGCGACTACTAATAAGAATGCACGGCCGTCAGACCACTTTCACACCGGTCGCTTCTTTTCGCTGGTTGAGGAACTGTCTAAGGGGTGACCAACGATTGGAATTCGAAATACTTACACCGCAGTGCGTAGCATACAGTGGAAAGGTGTGCACTGCATGGAGGAAACAGTTCGATGTCGTTCTATCTCACTCTCACGCTCCCTACCCCCTTCGGAAAAGAAAAAGGAACAGAAAAAAAGAACAGAAAATATTTAAACTTAAAAAAAAAAAAAAAAATGTTCGGCGCCGCGGAAACTACTTTTTTCTAAAACGTGTAACATACACATACATGCCGGACTCCGGCCGAAACGTCGAAGAATAAATCGTCCGTTGTTGCTGTTTTCACTAAGGGTTTTTTCTTCTCATTTATATACCCACGCCTTCGGCCTCCCGCCACCATGCCCGCTGTATATCTATATATATATATTATATTCGCGTCCGATCGCAGTTTGCCTGTACACTTGGTTAACGCACACTCGGGTGCTCTCAAGCGCCTCGTGTATATAAGATTACTTCGAGCTTCGAAAAGTGGCGTCTGCCCGCCTAGCAAGACCGATCGGCCGGCAGAGGTCGTGTGCGGTTTCCTCTAATGACATTCCAATCACAAACCGCGGGAGCTCCCGCGATAGCGACCGATTCATGTAGCAAAACAACTCTTTGAGATCCCATTTCGGGGGACGCCTTGAGAGCATAAGCAACCAAAGTCGTCCGTATACCTCTGTTCGAGATAAAAATTGGAAACGCAGACACCGAGGGAAATAAAAAAAAAAAAAGAATTCGAGAAGGGGCCTATAATTTTTATCGCCACGTCGACCCTGGCTGGCCTGTCGTGCTGAGCGCGGGCTGGGATTAATTTATGCCGCTGTGGCTGACCCTGCGAGCGCTGCATCAACGTCGTCTCCCGCCGCGCGACTTCGAGCGTCTGTTGGGTGCGGAGATTTTGGCGTGCTTTACGTGTTCCGGAGGTAAATCGACGTCTTCTTGGGGCGGCAGCGCCGGGCCGATACACCGCGTGGCTGCAAGGTGGATCGCCGCTGTAAAGACTGCTGTCTCAGCCAATGCAGCTCTGTGAACGTAGCACGTGATAGGCTCTCCGCTCGTCACCGCGCCCCATCTGTAAAGTCACGTAATGCTGGCACGGCCTTGGATTGGCACCGATGGCTCGTAACATCCGCTGCTGTTGGTCCTAAGGGTTTTTCTCGCTTACTCTCGTCCCAAGCCGCCAAGTAGGCATATCCGGTATGGGCGACGAAAAAATAATAAAACATTTCAACCTGCAAATAGTAAAAAATAGAGTGCAGACAAAATGAGAATTGGTGATGGTAACGCTTATATCCTAAATGCATTTTATTGGCGTGGCGACGGCAAAGCAATGTTTTCGCCTATACTGGAAGTGAAGATATTTTAAGATGGCGGCGCCCTTGCGAGAAAGGTCTATAGACTGCCGCCAAAGCTACAAGCGCGAGCTATCCCGCGCTCCTGGCTTTGAGACGTGCTGGCGCGACTGCTCGCTCGTTCTGCGGAAGAACGCTTCGAAGCAGCGACCTCGAGCTCTCACGCTAGTGGCATTTGGCTTTAAAGGGTGAACGGAGTATATGAGTATATAGGCGCTTTAAACACGCGCTAGATTGAGCCGCCAGTGCCTACCCTCTCTTGTCTTACCGAGATGCCGAGCCACTGAAGGAGGTGTTGACGAGCCTTGACCAGGTGGCTTCCACAAAGTCCTATACTAGAGAGAAGGACACAGTAGATTATAAAGTGGCAATAACCTGTCCTGCTGTGGCAATTATGAAATGAAACGAAAGGAATAAGCGAAAACAAAAAAGTGAAGAACGCTTATGGCGGCGCTCATGTACAGCTTTTATTTATTTATTCATTCAGTAACCGCAGCTCCTTTCGGTATTATAGCGGGGGAAGGGGGGGGGGGGGGGGGGGGGGGAGGATACAAGCAAAAAATATAATAAATTAACAGATAATAGTTTTCAACGGCATTTTAAAACCTGGCGAGATCAAAAGTATTCCGACACATCACGCGACATCCAAAGCACCCTTCATATTTCGCGTCACTCGACGCACTCCATCGCACTTCGCGACATTGAAAACAAATAAGCGATACACGAAACCATATCCCTCTGAGTAATTATAATCTACTCTGTGTTAACTTCTGCCTGGGATTTATCTTCTACGCAATTATATCAATCAAATCAGCCTACCCTTTCTAAAGCAGTATAAAAGGCACCATAACTGAGATTACAGCGCAAGGTAATTAGTCCACAAATACACTTTTCTAAAAAAAAAGAAAAAAAAATGAATTCTTGAAAGCCGCAGTTTTGCACCTCTATTCACGCTCTTTGTGAATATGATCCAAACGCGCGGATAGGTAATATTGGGGAAGGGAAGGAAAGAAGTGGAGTAGCCGGCACTGAATAGACAGTGCCAACATCTCCACAAAACCCTCCATTTAATAAAGAAGAAGGGGAAGGCTTCACGTGAGATGCCAGTCTGGGAGTGAAATATACAGTGGAAAAACTTTAAACGAAGCCTTGCTCTGCGGCCATTCCAGTGTATTCCATTTCAACATTCGTCTTGAGCACGTTGCATTAAACTCTCTATTAAATGTTTTCCTAAAACATACCTAGCAGTTCGGTTTTGAACTTTTTTTCTAATTCATTTTTATTTATACTAGTTGGGGGTCCGACACAGTGCAGGCATATTCAAATATAGCTATCAGGTTTGTTTTATATAATAGTTCCCGCGTAACCTGCGGAAAGTTACGAGTGTTTCGGTGCAAGAAACCCCAAGATTTGGAACCTTTTGCTACGGTATAATCTACACGCCATATCCACTCAACGAGGATGTGATGTGAGGTAAACGCCTAAATACTTGTGATCCGAAACCGTTTTTAATCGAGTGTTGTTGTTATCATAACAAGAACTGGAGGTTGTCTGTTTTCTAGAAAGAGTCATGCACACGGTTTTATCTAGGTTCAACTTCATCCGCCATTTTTCGCACCATGTATCTATGGTATCTAGATCCCTTTGAATGATGAAATTGTCACTATCATATGTTACTTCTCTGTACAATATGCAATCATCTTTGAACATTCTCATGCATGAAGTGACGCACTCAATAATATCATTTACATAAACTAAAAACAATAAAGTCCTAAAACCGACCACTGTGAGACTTCTGACGTTACTTGTGTAATTCCTGATCTACTTCCATTTACTACAACATGCTGGCATCTTTCGTGCAAATATTCAGAAACCCAAAAGATCACTTGATAATTAATATTGTAATGTGGTAGCTTTTCTAGCAATAACTTATGAGGTATCACATCAAACACTTTACTGAAGTCCAAGAAAACACAGTCGAGAGTTTCACGGTTATCCTTTGCCTCAGACAAGTCGTGAGTAAACTCGGTTTACTGCGTGACGCAGGTTAACCCCCTCCGGAAGCCATGTTCTTTCGAATTCAACAACGAGTGAGCATCCACATGTTTAACAATAGACGTGTTACGTCTATTCTAGAATAGGAAGTCAACGAAATAGGACGGTAATTTAAGACGCTGTTACGAGGCCCAAATTTATGGGCTGGTACGCCATAGGCTATCTTCCAATCATCTGGTAGCGAGCAATCATTCAGTGACTTTTCAAAAATAACTTTCAGATATAGGAACACTGAACGAGCGCAAGAATTTAGCAGTCCAGTCGGCAGGCAATCAGGACTTTTTTGAAACAATTAAGCGCTCTAATAACACTCCTATCCCATTTATATTCTCCATGGGCATGGTTGTATTTAGAATATATAGCTGGCGGTGGCGTTATTTGTATATCGCCCGATGAAGACACAGAACAAAAGTAAGAGTTAAAACGTTCTGCCCTTTGAGAAGCGTCACTGATTACAACGCCATCTTTCACGAAAAACTGAATATATGCGTTATCTTTTTTTCAATTTATTTCGAAAGTTCTTTAGGGTTCACTTTGATTTTAGACTGAAATGACTCAAAGAAAATAGATTTTGCTTTCGCTATCTCGATGTTTGGCTCACTTGTTATCGTGCACTTTCAGTTTTCCGATATTTTCAGCTGACGGGTTGTTCTTAAAAGCGCGTTAGGTTCTTTGTTTTCGCTTTATCAACATTCGTAGTTGGTATGTAAACCATGGTTTACTTTTATTGGCTCTTTTGGTCAAAATTCAGGAAGGGACAACACGATCTTGCAATTCCAAAACCGTTCTCCTAAAAAGTGGCCAGAGTTCAGTTAAGGGATGGAACTCTGCACGTGTTTCAAACAGAACAAAATATGCCTCCAGTGCAGCATTATTATCAAGAATGTTTGATTTTTAGTAATTAAATATACGTCGTTTGACTTCAACTATCACACATTTTCACAGGCTCCAAATTCATTTCACAAAGGACAGCACCGTGATCGCTAATTCCCGGCATTACTATAAAGTAGACTTACCAGATCTGGCTCATTTGGAAGGAAAAGGTCAAGAAAATAGCCCTCTTTAGGGGGTTCTAACACAGTTTGAGTCAGTGAAAAAAAAAAAAAAAATTAACAAAATTTGCCTTGACTGCAGTTAGTCTACGGGATGCCCCAGAAAATACTTTTTGCTGGTGCCAGATTAAACAGGACGAATTAACATTGCCTCCTATAATTATACTATCGAATTTAATTGTTTCGGTCATCACTGTAAATTTTGATAATACGTCAACAAAACTTGCGGGTCCCCGATAAAAAGAACATACCGACAGGGTTTTACTATTGCGAAGTCTCAACTGGCGCCATACCACTTCGCAAAAGCACTCATTAACTTCAATTTTACTCGAAGAAATACGCTGATCTACGAGGGTAAACACACCTCCGCCGTGACTATTTCTATATTTTCTGTAGCATATAAAGTGACCAGGAAACACCTCACGATCTGTTACCTCTTCAGCTAGTCATAATGTTACGCCGATAACAACCGATCGATGGTTTAACCTTATCTATGGGGTTAGAAGAATCATTAATCTTATTTTTAATGCTACGACAATTAATTACTTGAAAAACGATGGTGGTGGCCGAGTCATAGCATGGTCACTTGATCTGCACTACCTGGTTGATGTCGTCATCATAAATATAATTTACATCATTAAGATAAAGAGCGTCGTTCCTCAGGTTAACCCGCGTATCGTCATTCCTGTGACCCTTGGCAAAATCCCACAAATGTCGCCTTTTGTAGCGTATCGCTTCAGAGAAGTCTTAGAAGATACTGACATTGGACCCTTTCATTTTCTTGGTGTTCCCTGGGACGGTCTGTTTTTCTTTAAATGACGTAAAGCTTGCAATCAGGGGTCGATTTCTGTCTGGCCGGAATTTTCCTATCCTATGAGCTCTCTCAATTGTTGTCAGTGTTAGGCCAAACCTCGTTTTGAACAGTTCCAAAACAAGTGATTCTCATACCGACCATGATTCGCGAGTATTTACGCCCTTTACCCCGTAAAATGAAAGATTACACCGCCTACTGCGATTCTCAAGATCATCAATCGTTGACACGAGGAACTGCGTGACATTCTGTTGGTTTTCGCAGCTCTTTTTGTACTTTGTCACGATTGCCTCTAAATTTGTAAGAGATGCGACCTGAATTTCTAAGGATGAAAGTTGTGTCTTCAGGTCACCTAGAGCCAGTGGCGTACACAGGGGCGGGGGGGGGGGGGGGGGGGGGGGGGACGAAGGAACCGCGGCCCCCCCCCCCCCCCCCCCGAAATTTCCGAGGGGGGGGGGGGAGTCGGCGAGGTTACTGACCTCTCAGGTTTATCAATATCAAACTTCGTGGAGAAGTTGTAAAAAAAGAAAAGGAAATAGAAAAGGAAGGGAATGCAATATGCCACTTATGACATAGTAAAAATAACTTAAAAAATGTGTAGTTTTAACGTCTTTTATCTAATATGACTGGAAAATAATCAATTAACGAATATCTTTCTTTACTTCTACTTTTATTGTTTTGCGAGTGCCCCATGTCCCTTTCGCGGAGCCGCCAGGGCTGGTTTGTCGTCGCCACGGAGCGGCCCCCGAAGGACCCCCGCTCTGGGTGCGTACCATGCGCTCTGCCTCGCTCGAGCAGAGCGGGGCCCCTCGATGTTTTGTAGCCTTTTTTTTTTTTTTTTTTTTGAGAAGAAGCGTCGGTACTGCTCTTGCATTCCGACGAGGGGTTTTTCCTTGAAGCGGTGTCCGGCTGACGGTCGACAGTTAGGGCGAAGGTTTTTAGGAGTTTTCGGGGTTCTATGCACGTGTCCTTTCTTAATTGGATTTTGTATATTGTATGTGTTTGTTTTGCACCGCGGGGCTCCCATTGGTCTAAAAAGAGCGATGTCTGATTGGCTCCTCGGATGGCGGGAAAAGTCTTTGAAAAGTGAATATAGGCGCCTAAAGGCGCGGGATTTGCGGTTCAAGGTTCGAGTACGGAAGTTGTCATCGGCCGTTTGAGAACCGCGCGAGATAGGGGCGCGAGTGTGCGACCTGCTGCCTCAGGACGAGAGCCAAGTGCAATATGTGTGTGTAAACCATTTTCCATCGTTCCTTTGTTGCGTTGTGAGACTTCCTTGACTTTCTTTTGTGAGCGGACTTCGGAAACCTTAGAAATCGACACCAACGAACAAACCACGTGAGATTTTTGTTGGTTGGATCAGGCTAAGATAGGGAGTACATTATGGTGGAGCAGCTTTCCAGTGCTTATCGTCTATCCATCAAGATGTTCCGCGTTTCTTCTTATGCATCATTGTTTTATCAGCCCCGATGACTGGAGGCTTTGTGCATTGGAGTCGTGCTTCATAAAATATTTGTTTTTATGATTCTTGTTTTCTGCTTACTCTGGTGCCTTCTTTTGACGTGACTTGGAAATTAAAAAAAAGTAAAATGCAAATGCCTTCCTGGTGGGGAATTTCTGGGGCATCATTTTTATGTATCATAATCATCCCAAGACCAATATGACAACTTTATTTTAATTACTTAATAGAAGAATGCATAGTTATTAGAAAAAAAATGAGCATGCTTTTATTTTCTCTTGGACTTTCTTTTCTTTTTATCTTGTCCCCCTTTACTCTCGTTGGTCCGGCCCCCCGCGAAATTAAATCCTGCGTACGCCACTGCTTAGAGCGACACCTTATGTAGTTTGATCGATTTCGAAGCTATTTATCGTTAAACCTTAATTTTTATTTAATTTAATAATAACCGCTGACCGTGGCCTGCCCTGTGGCTGAGTTTTTTTCGTGTACGGCTATATTTTTCTCTTCTAAATGGCGTGTAAAAAAAAGGCATTATTTCTTACTTGGGACACTTAGTTCATTGACTTATACGAAATTGGAATTAAAGGGACCATGAAATTACCTTTTTACTTGCGAAATAATTTTTACATTAAACCTTCAACTAAACGCCGAACAGGCATCCGCTTTCGTTTCGGTTTATAATTTCTACATGAAAATTTTTTGCAATATTGAGTTTTTTTTCCTCTTCGACTCACCGCACAACAAGCTGCGGCGTAATTTTGACGGTCGTGACGTACTATGGCACCGGGCAGTAGGAGAATGGGAGCGTTAACGGCGAGCTGGCTGTGTGCCGGTAGGTCTTACCAGATGGTTTTACTGCCCTGATGGCGCCGATGTCACCGACGCATTTTCTGAATCGGCGCCGCTCATCACCGCGATAGCCATGGACACGTCACAGCTGAGCGAAATTCCATTAGATATGTTGCGCTACACTACAGCGACAGCATGGGACTGGTCCCATACGCCGGTACGAAGTTCAGCAGGTCGTCAGCACGACAGCCGCTTCCCCGCCACCCTCAGCCGTTTCCGCAGTATCCCTAAAAAGAAGGGGACGCGCTGCCACTCACTGGCGTAGCAGAAAATACCGAGAGTTTTAGGGGCGAAGCTCTTTAGTGTCTAGCCTTGTCCGTCCATCCGTCTGTCCGTCCGTCCGGCGTCCGTACACACATAAAAAGAAAACAATGTTTGCGCAGTCGACAGGATTCGAACCTGTGCGGGGAGACCCCAATGGATTTCTAGTGCGACTGCGGGACGACTGCGGGATGAGTAAGGGGCTCTGAGATGTGGTAGTAACCCAAAAGCTGGGGATTCTGTCATGAATGAAACGTTGCATGTAGCCGCTCAACGTCTCTACAGGAGAGGGCGTTGCGGTCAAATGTGTATATAATCGCGTTAAACTTTACATGCATTGGCTCAACGTTTATAGGCGATAGGGCGCTGCGGTCAAATCCTCAAATGCGTATATAACCACGTTCCATACCACACATTCTCTTTCTGACATGGACCGCTGACCTAAGCGGTCGAGATGCGTTCTTACGGCTTCTACGGGTTCCAAGCTGATCCGCTAGAAGAACCACTCGGTCTGCATTTCACCGACCATAAAGCAGTAATAATGAAGTCGAAACGGCAACCCGGAACTCAGCACTACCTATAATCCGTTACAAGTAAGGAAATTACTTGTAATCCCTTACATTTATCAGTAATTTTGTAACGGAATAATTACATATTTTCTAGAGTAATTTTTAAAGTAACTCCCTTACATTTTTGACGTAACGGATTTCTTGTAATCCGTTACATTTTTTTTTTTGTCAGAAGCAACCCCCCCCCCCCCCCCCGGTCCCCATTCTAAATAATATATATATATTTTTTTTTTTTGTAAACTCGAGCGCAGTTACACTGTCACGCGAATCGACCAGCGCAAAGGGAGGCTTGGCATTCTTCAGTTCCGCAAAGCCTTTTTTTGCAACAAGCCCCTGAATCTATCATTTTTTTAGACCCTAACATCAATGTAAAAAAAATCCAAATTAACAATTCAAGAAAAAAAAAGGGGTTATTTCCGCTTTTTTTTTTTAAAGTCCCTTTGTTTTTTTTCTTTGCGATCGAAGACGGGGAGAGGCGGACATCAAGTGATTGTGCGCCTCTTCGAGATGCTCAAACCGGTAAGTGCACTGAAAAAAATTAACAATGTCCTTTTCGGATATAGTGACAACGACCATTTTCATAATCTCACAACAGAAGACAACGCTCCGCCTACCCTACCCTTTTTGTGAGTCAGCTTTTTGCGAGCATTTAGAAAATGGTAATTGTCTTCCTTTCTTTTTCTTCCTGTTTTGCCCCAGCAGGACGCATCTTATCTCAAGCAGTTATTTTTACAAATAAAGCATAATGGTGGCTGACGTAGACTTGATATTCTGGGCTTGAGGAGAGAGTGAAATTCGTTGGTGGGGCCATAGCGTGGCTTACTTGTACCAGGGCCGTACCCAGAAAAAAATTTAGGGGGGGGGGGGGATTTCGGGGACAACGGCGGCCATTTTGAAAATGTCTATTGTCTTATTTTCGCCTATGAATCATGTGCATCGGTGGCATACAATGGAGAGTTATAGCAAACCGGAGAACCGGTCCCGGTTTGGTACCCGGTAGCCTACCGGCGCCACTGCGCGTGCTCAGAGGTGGAGATTAAAATCGGCTGGCTGCAAGTGCACCGACCAGTGCCGTACGCAGAAAAAAATTTCGGGGGGGGGGGGGGGGGGGGTCAGAACCCCCTAACCCCCCCCCCCCCCCCCCCCCCCCCTGGTTACGGCCCTGCTTAGTACTCTACACTTTGCTGCCCGTGGCATCAGTGGACCTCTATCTGGAGAACACCGGAGTAAACTACAGTCGGTTCGTGCTCCGTGCGTTTTTGAACGGCACCAAGAAACACGGCGAACGTGCGTTTACATTTCCCTGTTTTAGCCGACGTTCTAATTGATTGCTGTTATGAGTGTCCTTCTTTTTCTTTTATTACTTATATTTATATACTGGAAACTTTTTTTATTCACCAAACTCTCAAGTGAGGCTTTAACTGTTTAGAAGCAAAGGAAGAAGGATATCGAGCCAAACCTTATTTATTATTTAATTATCATCTTACTGTTACAACTATGTTTTGCTATTGATGACTTCTACAGCTTCGCGATTTAGAGAATGGAGAATTTTAGTAGATCGGTCCGATGACTCTGATAACAATATACGATACTTCGCCGCCGTCTTTGCGTATGCATCATATCGTTATCGGGTACCGTTATCGCGGGTATCGAAGGTATCGGAAGGATCTACTAAATCTCTCGAATAGCAGGCAACGGCTGCAACGACAAAACTTTGCTCTACATTTGAGGTAAATAGCACTTCCCTTGCTTCGCCGAAAAAGCTAAATGCAGAGCATGAAACATTCGTGAGGAAATATATGGCACTCCCATCCAGTGCCTCAGCTCAAATGGCGTTCAGCGGAGCAGTCGACATATTGAGTAAAGCGCGAAACACATGTACGACGAAACCGTCCGATTCGACGTCCGACCGCGCAATACGACGGTCGGAGGCGAGGGTTTTCAACGCTCTCCGATGCTACGAAAACCCTCTCCCCCCAAGGTTATTCCGGCAGTCCGCACGTCGGATCGGAAGGTTTTCGTCGTACATGTGTTTCGCGCTTAAGAGATAATGCAGAATGTCTGACGAGACATTCGAGGGCCAGCTGTTGCTCGAAGTCCTCAAGCAAGTCCTCAAGTCATTCAACGGAACAGGTGGCAAGAATAAGAACTTGAATAACCCTCTTCCCTTTGTTTCTTACTTGAGGATTATAATGTTAAAAGTAGCGCCACGAAAGTAACGGATTACTTTTTGGGGGTAACGGTCAGTTACTTTCTTGGGAGGATAATTGTAATTGTAATAAATTACAATTTAGCCTTGAGTAATTGTAAATGTAATTCCTTACTATTTTTCAGTAACGTGTACAAGTTTGCCTATGAGCAATACAAAAAATCAGCACCATCAGCACTGCCTATGAGCAATACAAAAAAAAATCAGCACCATCAGCACTACCTATGAACTATAAAAAGTATCATCAGCACCACCAGAGCTTCGCCTTAATCAACATCATTCACCACGTGGAGATGCGGTCATTTTCTTCATGGGCTCAAGCTTTATTAACTTTTATTTTGTCAGGATAGGCTCACAGGGCAGAGTGGATGAAAAAAGAAAAGAAAAAGATTTAGTACGCCGTCTTGGATGACCACGGCTTTAACACAGGACTTTAATAAATACAAATCTCGCCACACGCGTCTTCAACGATTGCAAAAGACGTAATCTCAGCAGAAATGTAGCAACGTAGAAATAAGATTTCGTGATCACATAGACGTTGCGATCGTTCAAGGAATGTTAACACTAATCACTTTTCTCGGGTGATGAAAACGCGTCAAAATTTGAATCCTTCATACGCGTCTTTAAATACAGCACGCACCAGTAATATTTTGAACTTGAGCACACGCATGGAATGTGCAAAATAAAAAAATCCGGGCGATGTTCGAGGACACAAATTGCTAAGAAAGTACCACTGTATAGTTGAAGTAAACAACGACGACGGCACGAGCGTTTCTACTGTCTTGAGGGTGCCGCCACAAGATCGCCGCACGATGGATGTTTCCTTCTAGGACGTGCAGGGTTATCATCGCGACACGCGACGAGAATTCAGATAAAGATAGCGCTCTACGCGGAACAGTGAGCTTCCACCACGCCGACCACGTCAATAATTACCACCGACGACATGTTTTTCAGCAGGAATCGAGAAACAGCACAGGCGGAGTCATCTTTTTCTTGCTTCGTTTACCATACGATAGATGGCGCATAACTCCCATCATTATAATATTAGGCAATTTCCGTCACGGCGCAAATTATTACACAAAATGTGGATCGGAAGATTCTTTAACAAAACTTTAAAAAAATATTCGCCGGTTATTTATTGTTTATGATCGCGATGCTGGTCAGGTAGGCTCTTATTCAATAGGCAACGTTGATTTGGCTGACGTTTCGTAGCACCGCAGATACATCGAAGTGAAAAGGCGGAGAGCTTTCGAAGGTAAGAGGTGTAAAACAGTCCGCTTTTCTTTTAAAAGTTCTACAGAGAAAAAAAAACTTTTTTTGGCTCTCTATTTTTGTGTTTTGGTTTTCTTTTTACACTTTTTACGACGTACGGTGAATGAAATTCGATTTCAAAATCGTTTCATAGTCTGCAGCGGTAAAGCAAAAAAAGAAAAAAAAAAAGGTAATTAAAAAAAAAGTTTTTAACAATTGTAGCTCAAAATCTGTCGGTTCCTCCTCTATGCCAGGGGTTTGCAAAATTTTTGGCTAATGGGCCGGATTAGGCATTTGTTGCATTCTCGGAACTCAATGAATAAACCTAAATAAGAATATAAAAACAGACATGACTGCTAGT
Source organism: Ixodes scapularis (assembly GCF_016920785.2). Taxonomy (NCBI): domain Eukaryota; kingdom Metazoa; phylum Arthropoda; class Arachnida; order Ixodida; family Ixodidae; genus Ixodes; species Ixodes scapularis. The sequence continues at coordinate 49,850,704 of NW_024609857.1, read as the reverse complement.
AAGTATTAAAATAGCTACACAACACGTTTTGTGTTGTTGCTAAGTTGGATGAAAACGCATATTTATATTTGAAATATAATATTTAGATAATAATGACGTTAAACAACAATTGTGACTGATAATACTCACGGGGTATACATCAAATCGCATGAAAACATCGGCACATTCGTGTAGGAGAACGATAAAAGTAATGCTGACACGATGTACATAAAATCGCAAAATAATTTTAATATAGTTAGACATACAGTCGTGGATTAGGAATGGTGATGGAGGTGATGACAATGTTCAGGCGTGGCGAGAGAACCCCGTGACGATGCATTTCCTCTCGTTCTTTCTGGTATCTTCATTTAGCGCATTTTCAGCGCGTCGTGGCGCCCGCGTTTGTAGGCCCATATTTTTGTTTTTTTTTCGTCGGTAGCAGCGGGTCTGCTGGCAGCGAGACGCGGGCCTCTTGCAAGACTTCCGCAGGCCGGGGTCTGGAGACCCCTGCTCTTTGCATTTCAGTTTCGATGGCGACAACAAACTGTCCCTCTGTACGAAACTCTTCAGTAAAGCCAGAGGTAAAACTCTTAATAAAATTCACCACATCGAGTGTTCTGGAGGGCCGATTGTGAAAACTTATTTACTAGACGCGAGTTCGAAAGAAACGCTGACGTGGAACTTGAATCTAAAGGCTGCTTCATAGATTTGCTCGCGTTCGCATGCAACCGAAACCGTAACAACCCAAACGCCGCAACAACCGTGACTCGTGGATTGTTTCGCGAAGCTCCCCCCTGCATCGCTTGTCAGGCTGTGTACGGCGAACACTTGTCCCTGTGACTTTGTCGTTTCAGTCGTCTCGGTTGCATGCGAATGCAACCAACGCAGATGTCTGAGCCAGCCTTAATAAGGTGAGAAGCTAAGAGAGAGGAGTAGATGAGAGCACGCGGGGGGGACGTCAGGACGCCGATCTCTGATTGGAATGTTTACAAACACAAAGGCTAGCTGCCCTGGTCTCTACACATTGTCTCGCTTCAGTCAAGGAGAACAAGAGTGTCGTCTGCTTTTCACGCAGTGTCTTCCGGCGTTCAGCGTTCGGATGCGTTCGAACAGTGAGTATGAGGTGCGCAAGTTCATCTTCTGCTTGCGCAGGGGTTGCGGTGATTTCAGAGCGCCGAGCTCTAATTGGCTCGGATTGGAAGGATAGTGGGTAGACCTCAAAGCAGCTAGCATCGAGGTCTATATCCTTGCATAGCGAATCAGAGCTCGTCGTTCTCACGTCACCGCGACCCCTGCGCGAGAAGCACTGCAGACGGGCATGCGCTCCGCGTAGAGACAAAGTCAGCTAACCTCTGCAACATTCATCATTCGCAACTTTCAGCTATATATGATGATACCGCGCGGTCTGAGAATCGGTTTTCGTAGCCCCTGGATGATCGGATTCAGATTTAATGTGCTTATATTTACGCACCTTACTGACGTGAAAGTGTGAGGTAAGACGCTCATATCGCTCGTGTTTCTCAAAATTAGATTTACTCACGCGTCGCAGAACCAACCTTTTGTACTGCAGTTCTACAACGGTGATCCAGATGACAGCAATTTTGACAGGCGCGTCCCCTACGTGAAAGTTGCTAATTTGCAGGGGTTTCTCCAGGAATCGGAATTAGGAGGTGTGTCTAATTTGGGGGGGGGGGGGGGGGGGGGGGGGGGGGGGGGGGGAAGGGGGAAGGGGGATTAGGGGGGCGTTGAGAATAGAGGAGTCGTTGCGAATTAAGGGGGGTGCTTTAAAAAAAACAAGGGGAGGGGGGGGGGGGGGCGGGAATCACTGGCCAATTTGCATTCTGAGATCGGCACTCTGACTGACGTTCGCCGCGAGCTCATCTCCTCATCTCCCTCAGTTTCTCACCGTGTGAGATATTTAACCGACTGTCCTCCGGTCTATGCGGGCTGTCCGGGGAGTGCCGAAGGCAGCCATTCCAAACATTCACGCATACCCTCCGGCGCGCTTCTCGGAGAAACTTGTAATTCCCATCACGTTGATATCGAACAGCAAAACTGCGGATTAACGTCTATTCTCGGCGTCAACTATTTTGTGCTACGTTGTCAAGGCTTCCGTAGCGGTTCAGCTCTTTCGAAGCTAGTTGCGCGAGTGCGCACTCGTATGACGCACAAGACGATGCCACGTCTTCTCGCAGCGGTGCGGGGTTGCAATACTGCGGAAGTTGCTTAGCCTTGACAGTGTAGCACAAAATAGTTTACGCCGTGTATAGAAAGGTGCATGCCTTTGGATTTTTTACAGCGGAGCTGTTAAGGGCTAGTTTCCCCAGGATCGTGTCCCCCGCAAAGAGATGAAGACACCGAACTCTGGACAGCTACCGCCATCTATGAGCGATGGCGGCAAGCCACGTATCTGGTTGCAGCCGTCGCTCATAGATGGCGGCAGCCTGTCCACTCTGGCTTGCCGACTTGCGGCCGGCCATTACTTTCCATTGTACAGCTCCACTGGTCTTCCTTCTTCACCAGAGTGGAAAGGCTGAAAGTTTTCTTCCACCAGCGCCACCAAATGTAGGTGTCCATTAGCACGACCAGGGGATGTACGCTCAAATAAAGATAGTTATCCCAGACTTAATTTCGGGAAGAATCTACAGTCATCGACAGCTCCATTAAGAAAGGCAAGGCGTTGGATATTAGGTTCACGCTCTCTGCTTTGTGATTGGTTCTTGGGCCATTCTTATCGGCTAATTCCTGCAATCTGATTAGCTACCGAGCGGTGATAAGATGATTGGCCGCCCACCACGCCCTGCGTTCCTTAAGTTGTCTGTAACTATGCTACGTTAACAAAAAAGAGAAAATGCCGGAGTTTCTTCTTTCCGGAAGAGAACCTCGGAGAGCCGGACGCCGCGATCTAAAGAATGAAAATCGGCAAAATAGGAAACCGAAAAAAAAAAAAAAATTGTCCGTGTAAAGAGGAGTTGAACAAGTGACACTGGAATCTGAGCAGCGTTCCAAGGAACGGCGTTCCTGAAACGCGTTCCTTTTAGGTGGAACAAAGGAACGCCGCCGTTCCATTTTGCATCGGTGGAACTGGAACGGGAACGCGTTACATTTTTACGGGATAAAAAAAAAGGGAAGGCGTTCCGATTTATTTTTTCTTTTGTCCAGTGATGTAATCTGCATTTTATTTTTAACTAAAAAAAAATATATAACTTTACAAAGAGCAGGATCTCGTTAACTTTTTTGTTACTTATTTTAGGGTTTATATTGTAAGGTTCTCGCTTGGTAACAGTCGGGTGCAGGCGAGCTAGTGGACATTGATTATTTTTTTCAGTGCCCGAGACTGCAGAACTAAAGACAAAACTTAGTCGACCGACAAAACACAGAAAAAGAGGCCTCTCTAACTCAGCTACTTTCTTTGTTTCCACGAATCCTCATACACTCAAAAATTCAAGGCCTACTACAGCCATCACTGAACGTCCACTAAGGACCTACAGTAACAACAAAAGACCAGGTTACCAGACATCGAACGCACCCTTGTAGCTCCAACATTGATCACATAAAATATACACAAAAATTAACCTATATTCCCTCTTCCCTTCTCCACCACCTTCAAACTGAACAAGAAATCTGACCTTCACGTAGAGGGACTTGCAGTTTTTAAGGCTGAGCTTCCAAAAACCCTACCCTCTTCTCCACTTGCTCGTCTTGCGAACAGCAACATCGAGAAGCAACTGTTGTTAAGTTCAAACAGGGGGCTTATATTAAAACGTGTGAGTTTCTTGTAAAATGCTCGTGCTATATGGGAATGATAAAATGACCCCCGCTTTCTCCTTCCCGGCTCACGGTAAATTTGGCTCGTGTGAATATAGTAAAACGCTAAGATTTCTAAAGGGTGATATATCAACAAATAGCGTCTTGCTTCCGGTTGTTTTCTTCTGGTGTCCTTCCATCACGGGGCTCAAATTCCTATCTTGCCATTTGATGGGATATATATATATATATATATATATATATATATATATATATATATATATATATATATATATATATATATATATATATATATATATATATATATATATATATATATAACTTCGTTTGAACTAACTAAATATGGTAATCAGCCAAATACAAAAGTAAAGTATATGTAACGACACGTTTCATTTTTTAAACTGGCGGGAATGAGTTCCTTTTTTCAAAGATGGAACTTCTAACGGGAACGCGTTCCAAAAATGAGAAGGAACTAGCAATGAACTTTCGTTTATCGTTTTGAGGAACGTGTACAACACTGATGCTGAGTGTCTTATCATAAACTAGAGTTGTTGTTGTTTTTGTCGTTGTTTGTTGTTCTCGTTGTTGTTGTTGTTTTTATTGTTGTTGTTGTCGTTGTTGTTGTTCTTGTTGTTGTCGTTGTCGTTGTTGTTGTCGTTGTTGTTGTTGTTTTTGTTGTTGTCGTTGTTGTTTTTATTGTTGTCGTTGTTGTTGTTGTCATTATTGTTGTTGTTGTTGTTGTCGTTGCTGTTATTTTTGTCGTTGTCGTTGTTGTTGTTGTTGTTCTTCTTCTTCTTCTTGTTGCTCTTGTTGTTGTCGTTGTCGTTGTTGTCGTTGTTGTGTTGTTGTTGTTGTTGTTATTGTCGTTGTTCCGGTCGACTCGGCGTTCGCCGAGTATACCAGATTCCAGCGAGTGGCTTTCCGCACCCTTGCGGAAAAGTGACGCGGGGGCACACTTTGGACAGTCTCGGGGTGGATGGACCTTTTCGGTGATCCTCGTTCCTCGCCTGTTGTTTCGAAGTATGGGCGACGAAAAAAATAATAAAATATTTCAGCCTGAAAAATTCTATAACAATATAGGCGTAGAAAAACGAGAACGAATGACATTTACGCTTAGAACAACATGGAGCACCGTCCAATGCTGGGACGAAAGCAAAACGATGTCTCCGACCACAGAGACAGTTCCACCATTCGAGATGGCGACGACCGAGTGGAAAACGTGTACGCGGACCCATCGATAACAAGGCCGCGTAGTGCTAGATTTCTTACGTCATCTTTCGGAGGCCAGTGTGGGACACAAAAGGGGCGCGAGTCCTCACTCTAAAAAAAGTCTGTGCGTCTACTTTCACGCACAACACTCGGAGAAGCAATCAGCGCCACTTACGGAGGCAGTTCAGCGAATGAGGATGCCGAAACATCTGTTTAGACCAAAAACCGCAGACTGAGTTGTGACATTAAGCAATGCAAGCGTGACGTTTTGCATTACTTAATGCCACAACTCAGACTGCGTTTTTTGGCCTAAACATATGTTTCGGCATCGTCATTCGCTGAGCTGTCTCTGTAAGTTGCGCTGATTGGGTCTCCGAGTGTTGTGCGTGAAAGTAGACGCACAGACTTTTTTTAGAGTGCTGCGTCAGCGTTTGACTGGGACCCGTGTCCAACCCCCAGCTGGCCTCCGGTGGGTGACGTAGGAAATCAAAGACGATAGGCCTAGTTACCTAAAAAGTGTCGACAAAGAATCACGATGCGCCACGACGCGTTCGTAAATACAACCATTAATGGTCTTGCTCAACCAAGGAGAATTCTGGTCGGTATCATGCTTCAGTATCCGATCTCAATGGCAACAACTGGTGTTCCGAGTACATCGCAGTGCAGAATATACACCTTAGCAACACCTGGAAGTACAAACTCTCAGACAGGCTGCTCGCAACACCACGAAGCGCTACTCCCAAAAGCCCCTGAGTGCGTACTGCGACACAATGCATTTAGAACGCCAGTCATTGCTGTTGCTTTCATCGGTCCAACTAGGCCGAACTAAACGTCACGAGTCACAACGATTTGTCTCTTTTCGTCCCAGTTTCTCGCGACACCGCGAAAAGGCCTGTACGCGTACGAAAGAAGACACCTTATGGCCGCACTCAACGCAAGCCTTAGTACACCGTCCCTCCACCAAACGACCGAGACGCCAAACCTTCGCGCTATCGGTCTTCCAAATCAGATCCCCGCAGAGCCGTCTACAGCTTTTCCTCCCTCGCCCGGTCGGTGGACCCGGTGGACCGCCAGAGACCTAAAAAACTTGCGTTGCCCTCCGCCACAGGAGGATCAAACATCGCCTTCTTCTTCGCACCACAGTCGCACCAAACCCCCGGCGATCCCGGCAGCAGCTGCAGAGCGCCGATTGGAGGATCAGACGTGTGGATCGGTAGCCTGGACCGCTCACTGCCCCCGGTAGGAGGAAAGTTATGGCCCCGCGTCGTGGGAGGTGCCGACTCGGACGTAATGTCCCCACCTCGACCGATCGCACGGACCGTCGCCGACCACCCACCGGTCGGGACGTCTCTTGGCCTCCGGGCGCGTCTGGGCCCTCCGCGCTGTCCCCCTCGAAGGGGGACAGACCGGCCGCAGAGATCTTGCCGCAGATGACGCCGTCCTTGTCGCCATTCGTGCATCTCCTCCCAAAGCTCCGAATGCTGTAACTTTCAAGCGGATGGCTCGGGGAAGGGGACACTTGATAGTCGGCTCCTTTCTAAGCTGGCTGTGCGGTGGAAGCTACGGGCTCGCCGGACCAATCAACCGCCTCCCCTTCGTCACCCGACTCCGCTCTTCGTGCGTAGGTATGGGCACGGGTGCGTGATCACGTGGCGAAAGATAGACGCCTGACTGGTCCATCGAGCACGTAGCTTCCACCGCACTGTCAGCTTAGGTGTGAACGGAGCAGAGACAGGAAGAGTACCTCAGTGCCGTCGCGTGGTATACAACTCCGTGGTTGTTTGCTTCCAACGAATTTATACATATATAGCTGCGTTTGTTTATCGGAACCTTTTTGTTTTCTTTGGTATTTCATGGTTCCGATTTTTTGTCACGTGTGTCAGATGTTATCTGTCTTTTCTTTTTCCTTTGTACGCTTCCCCTCATTGTGGAGGAAAGGGGGGGGGGGGGGGGGGGAGGGGGGGAAGGGGGATGGCGCTCGAACGGCGTGGTGCGCTGCAACGATTGGTATATATACACTTTACGGAGTGTCCATCTCTGTGCAGCGGTTGTACGGAGGCCGACCGTGAAGTTTTCCTCCGGTAGGAGGGGATAGTCGCCACCGTGCCTCTCCCTTTTATTTTATTTTTCTTAAGGTTTCTGTTGTTTTTTTCGTTTTTTTTTTTAATCTTGAGATACTTGGCAATTTTATTTATTTTAATGAGACCTTGCGTGGCTTCGTAACCGTGTGCTGCGAACGGTCGTATATCAAAGTCGCCAAGTGAGTTTCATGACGTACAGGATTTCACGAGGAAGCCATTTGAAGCTTGTCTGTTTGTAGATGGTAAAACGTTTTATTATTATTTTTTATTTGTTTTGCCTTTGTGTGAATTTTAAGTATAGCCCCAGAACGGTGAACAGGTGGCCCTTGGGCCGGCTGCAATTCAGCGCGGCTTGTGACCAGAAAGGAAACTTTGGGCGGGATATGCCACCAAATGATTAGACACGGGCGCTGCGTCAGAATTCCGCAGGGCACTCGGACGTTCCAGCTCCAGAAAGGGTCCAATGATTGTGACCGCGAGTCATTTCGGGGTTCAGACATTTTCGCGTGGTATGGTGCCCCCTTTTAAACCAAACTTCATCACCCGATGAGTGGGTATTTCAGGTAGTACCTCAACGTGAAACGTATAAGTTGGGAAACAATTTTCCGAACACACTAAAAATGCCCGATCGTGTATGTCCCCGTAGAACAATCGTTGCGCCAATCACTGCGGTCTACTGAGACAGCTCGGGAAAGGAGGAGGTCGAAAAGTAGGGCTGCGCGAACGGTGATTTGAATCCAATAGTGAGCTGTCATTTCTAGCTTTTATACTTGAACAAGAGCCAGTAGACCATGATTTTTCTTGCATCGGGAAGGCTACGAATGACGCAGCGCTATACGATACCAATGACTATACTTCGTTTCAGCTTGGGTCCGAGCGCGGCCAATGTTATGAGCCGAAGGGCCAATCAAACAGTGAAAGAGGCACAACGTCATGGCGTGCTCTCTGCAGTTGATAGGACCAGCCGCTGTTCGCCGTCTCTCTGCGCGCGCTCCTCCGCAGGCTAGTCCTATCAAGCGCAGAGAGCACGCCATGACGGTGTGCTTTTTGCGCTGTTTGATTGGCCCTTGGGCTCATAGCATCGGCCGCGCTCGCACCGAAGCTGAAGCGAAGTATAGTCTCGCACCTCTACTGAAAATAAATTTAGAAAGATAAACAAATGAAGTTTGAACTATGAGACTTCGCAAAGGATGAATCATGCTCACTGTCACAGCTCAGGCTTCATTATATCAATAAAAAACTTTTCCAGACGTCTTTATTAATCGAACCCTTCCCACTGCACCGATTGGCTTTCCGATTGCACTGCGAGGAAGAAAATGCACAAATGCCGGTTTGTATGCTTGTTTCCTCGCTGTTACTAGATTTTTTTTTTCTTTCTCAGTGACGTGTCATTAACACTTGTGGACAACTCTCTGTGGCATTTCAGAAGGCGCGAGGTGTGCACGTTCGCAGCTTTGATGGGCGCTCAGGATTTGCAAGCGCACGTGCGTCTATTCACAACTGCAACACCCTATTGGCAACTCCAGCGAAACCAGCGCCATGAAGCTCAGAAGAGGAGGTCGTTTCCACTCTGCAGTCTGCTATCGATGCTTGGTTCTCGTAGGCAGCATAGAAACAAACGTCGTTTTCAGTAATTATTTTTATGTTTCCGCCATGTCATTCCTACGCACTGACTAGAAGAAGGTTTTACCGTTGAAAATCACTTTGCTTTCATATGTAACACCGATTCTACGCTGCAGTGCAAAAATTTATGGTGGTCCGCGTGCTGAACAGCGAAAACGACCTGCTTTCGTCCGCCATTTTGACTGACTCGCGCGCCCTTTATAGTTCGCTTGAATCGCGAAAAGATGGCGGGGGTAGGCGCTGTCAAGTTTATGGAAACAAAAAAAAATTTGTCACATTCAACAAATTTGGAAGCTGAGACGTATTAAAACAGTATCATTCAAGAAAGAAGGGCCACTAACCTCTTGTGCTTATGATGATGCAAAAAAATCTAGTCTTCAGAAAAGCAAACCACATCACCAAAAAAAAACACACCTTTAAGAAAAAGAAAATGTCTGTATCGTTTCTGCGGGCCCGAAGCACCTTGACATCCCGGTTCACATTAAACAACACCAATCTAACGTGCCACTAGAACGATGCATTCACCCGCGAGTGTAGTGTAATTAAGCTCCATAACGGCGATCGTTTCAGCGGCGTCCAGCGAATAGGGGACGAGCGAAAGCCCCTTTGCGGCCACAATCGAAGCGATCTGCACCGACGCCGCGTGTGTACACAAAAGACAGCCTTCGGCGCACCGCGTTGATTATATGGCTTCTCCCCTTTGTACCACTTCGTGCGCGCCCTTTAAAACAATTGGTCATCGTCTGTTTCCGAGAAGCCTTTGTATTCGCCTCGGAAGGGATACGGCGCGTACGCCCACGCAACCGCGTCCCTGATTTGTCCGACCGCACGTCGACGGGGAGAGTTCCCGCAAGGTCAGTGGAACGTCTCCAGCTCCCACGACCCTCGCCGGGCGAATATTCTATTTCTGGGTTAAGCGACACAGAATCGTACGACGCCCCTAGGTGTGTCTATATACGAGCCGTCGCCGTGTCGTTGTTTTCTTTCCCCCTAACCAAGTTTCTCCGCATTTAAAGTTAAAAATAGGCTCGTTCTGGTATGGTCATCATGCGGCTGGCCGGGAGAGGAGTTTAGTCAACGGGATTCTTTTGAGCTTGATTTTGAACTTGATTTTTTTTTTTTTTTAGGTCACCTAAACAAATTTTGTCTTGTCATTGGCCAACTTGCCTCTGTAGATAGTAGCGATTGGTTCTCCAACATGGTTGAAAAGCCAATCGCACCCGTTTTTTTTTTTTTTTTTTTAGAATGCAGTTGTTTGATTGAAACCATGATTGGCATCCGCCAAATCTTATCCGCGTATAGTAGGGGTCCATTTAAGTCAAAATTGACGTGTCAGAACTTAGATATGGCATTTTGTAGAATAAACTAGAGCAAAACCAGACAAAGTTTTTTTTTTTTTTTTTATTTCGATGGTAATTTTTATTTTGGTCTTCAATACTTAAAAAAAGAAAAAAGAAGTGGAGGTATTCCTAGACCTCTTGACTCTATGTTCAGTAAATATTACTCAACTGGAGCAAACAAAACATTAATCAAAACGTAATCAAAACATTAATCAAAAACAAGGTACCATTTTGCCCCGCCCCGTGGGACAAGATGAGACAACGTAGTGGGGTACAATAAAACACACTTTAAAAACCGGAAATACGTTCAGTTTTTTGCAATAAAACATTTAAACATTTGAAACGCAATGTGTAAGCTCCAACCAACTCTTCATGAGCCCACCCCTTGCATTCCATGCACTCGATCCCCACTGAATCAGGGGCTGCTTGCTTCCTAAGTTCTTTGCATACCAGACACCGCCTGTCTATTGTGGTGTGCATCGCACGTTCTGCAGAACGCTCAAACACGGCGCGCATCTTTGGGAGATCACTAAAAACTTCCTCTTTAATTTCACTTTTTTTTTTTCTTTTTTTTTTGGGGGGGTGGGGGGGGGGGGGGGGAGGGGATGCGGTGGAACGCCGGTTTTTGGTTGCTTTCGCCAACGTCATTTTTCGCTTGTGGGGATATGACGTTCGGACGGTGCTGCTCTCCGACCTGCTTGTTGTCTTTTCCTGTCCTACGTTAGGTACGAAAGAAATGTTCATGAAACTTGAAGCGTCAGAAATAACGCACTTCTGTAGCCCAGTCCTTTTTGGAGAGCCGCTGCTCTTCACATTCACCTTTAAAGCGCATGCATTCTTTGGTACCCCATAAAGTGTGGCAGCAGTGTGAACGGTGTGACGCTGTTGCTTGACACTTTTAAGAGCTTTAGTCATGTCAGTTTCAAGCCGCAAATCCCCTTTTTTCGGTTTTTTTTTTTTATACGTTTGGACTTTCTAGACACCGGGAGAAAAAGAATATGGCTCAGGAGGAGTCAGGAGACTCGTGCGTTATTGACGTGCGCGTCATGGAATGCCAGATTGTCGAGTTTTGCCCCACCCGTATCCTGTTACGTAACTAATTGTTTCGGTGAAAAACACAACCAAAGATTGCTCACATTTGGTCAGCATGGAGTCGAAACAGCGTACGAATAAAAGTAAAGCTTACCTGGGCAGAATAGTCGGTCCCAACCGGTTGGCACGTCTCGAAATTTGATGAAACCTCGTGTTGAATTTTGTGCCTCGCATGCCAACCTCAACTCCGCATTTATTTTCTCCAGAGCACGCTCGCCGATCTCTCTCAATTTTTACACATGCCAACTGTACAGGTCACGACACCTCTATGTGAAGTTTGAACGTACTCCGGTTGCTTGTCTAGGAGATGGATGGCGCTAAACGCAAACTGCCGCATTTTGCCCCGCGTCTCATTTCACCCCAACTTATCCTAAGGGCTAGTAGGCTGCTAGCCACGACAGATCCCATTAAAACAGATGCTACTTGTCAGCGTTAGAGAGAGCTGGTGGGTATATATGTATATATATACTCTGAATGGCCTGGTCTACGTAGGATATTCTAACTTGGAGGCGTGGAAATTCTGAACTATAACAGGGGGCCCGTTTTGTTTTCTGTAGTGCCCATGCATATTTAGAACAAATGTCAGGCCTGATTTTTGGATTAGGCATTTCATAGCCGTTACCAGGCTATAGGGGTTTCCCGTCGTTTCGTCCTCTTTAATGTTTCGCACTGTAGCGGTTGCCAACACTCCAACGACTACCAGCTCATCTGTAATTCCCACATGCGAGAGAAGAGGACTCCTTGCATACAATATAACCACAAAAATCAGAAATCGGCCGTCTTTTTCAAGTTGCAGTCACCCTGTTTTTGCACATCGCACAAGAGACACGGCGTTTGCTGCAGACATGATGGCTGAATTGTCTGCAAACACGCCTCAAGCATATATTCGAATGAAGCGGGTTTTCTCCACACATACACGTCGGCAGACAGTTGTTGCATGACCAATGCGACGGTCACACAAGGCAGAAACCCGACTCAGACTGTGTCCGCACGCTGTCCATCTGTATGTGTTAGCGGTGCCTTTAAAGCTAATTTGCCAATAGCGAGGTTATCTGACCGCTCGCATTGCTCATCTTCCATCCCTCATCACGCTCGTCGTACGGGAGAAACCCATTTCTTTAACGGATTTTGAGAAAATTGAAGTAGCTACGATGGCGAGGTATTTCGCAACGGAGCGCTTTCTCCGCACTTCAAAGAATCATATCGCCTTACCACACTGTAACACGTTTTACCTTAGGTCACCCTTCGAGCCGAAGAAGATACGATTAATTGTCACGATTAATCGTCTCGCCGTGTATTTTGTACTCTGCTTTTGTTTATCCAGACCTCCCGGTCGTTGATAGAGCTCGATACGAACTTCGAAACCTCGCGCCAGAGCCAGGCACGTTGCGCCATCTCTCGGCGAGTCTCGGCACTATGAATGACGGCGCCCAAAACGTGACTCTCGCGGTTCCGTTTGATGATCCACCCCGGACGAGCGAAGGAGGAAGAGAGAGAAAAGAAAGAAAAACTACGCTTCTTCAGGGGCGTTTTATGCAGCGACCCGCCGCGATGCAACTACGCCGTCAGCTACGAAACTCATCGAGGGCTAGGATATTTCCCACGTACTCCCCCGCACGCCATGCAGCAGCACCCGTTTACCGACGTCTTCTGTTCTCACGCTTGGCGCGACCCCAATTTTTTATTTTTTTTTTCCTTTGGAGATGGGCCAACTATAGCAGCCTCGGTTCATGCCGCGGACCCGTTTGTTTCGACCGGCTCACTGAGTTGATGAGGCGGGTCAACGAAAGCGACGCCGGCCACTCGGCAACTCGATGCGGAATCCATTTCCTACAGCGAACACGCCACTTCTAGCATGACCTCCTGGGGGCGGTCAAATCATTTTCGGGTGCGGTGGGCGACGACACCGTTCGGAATTTGGGTACGTGAGAAACAAACCAAACCGCCAAGGAAGTTATTTTTTTTTGTTTTTTTTTCGTCGCCAGGGATTTGTTTGTTGGAGAGGTTCTCACGGTATGGCTCACTTCGGTCGTGCAGAGTACGCGATCTGGGGCTCCATATAGTGATGCAGTGTTACGGAGTACATGGGCGCGAATTAAGTTCTAGGTTTAGAAGCCAACGTGTTTCTAGCAACGCACTTCTCGTGCGCATAAGTGAACCACTTTTGGGGTTCGCTGTTATGCATGTGTGTGCAATGCATGCGCATAGGTCTCTCACGGCGTATAAGGTATTAATAGCGTCATTAGGTTCGAGGGTTAACAAGAAACAGCACGAAGCAGCAAAGCCAGAATAAAATAGTAACGTAATACGCTGGTTTGATTCTTTCATTTTTCGGAGGGCCAAAACAAACAGCTCAGCAAAGAGCGCAGTGGTGAAGTCAATTTTTCTTGTTGCTTGATTTGCTTTCTCCACACACACACACACACACACACACACACACACACACACACACACACGCACACACGCACACACACACACACACACACACACACACACACACACACACACACACACGGGGGGCGACAAAAATATATTATGGCCATGTGTTTACGCAACCTGTGGTTAATTAGGCCCGATTCACAAGACAGACAAAGAACTTTATTGAGGTCCCTACGTGGGAGCGGCCCGCGGTGCTGCCCTTAGGGCAGCACCGCGGGCCGCTCCCACGTAGGGACGGGGAGGCCTAGCCTCACCGCCGCATCGTGGGCTCTTTGGACAGCCCGGAGTTGTGGGAGAAGCTCGGAACTCGTGATGGCAGAGCTCCACTCCTCCTGTGTGACTTGATTGGGCCCCCGTAACGAGGGGCACCGCCAGAGCATGTGATCGAAGCTGCTGACCGACCCGCAGTCCGGGCAGGTAGACTTGAAGGTATCCGGAGCAATAATGCTGAAGAAAGCTAAACTGGGATATGATCTAGTCTGCAACATTCTTAATGTGATTGCCTGAGACCTGGAGAGTTTACCGTGCGGGGGCGGAAAAGTCCGCCTGCCCATTCGATAGTGCGTGGTGACTTCGTTAAAGGTGAATAAGATGTCTTTAAGTTCCACGTAGCCACCCTGCAGATCGGCGTCCTTCCCGGCGCGGAGGGTTAAGCGCGAAACACATCTACGACGAAACCGACCGATCCGACGTCCGACCGCGCAATACGACGGTCGGAGGCGAGGGTTTTCAACGCTCTCCGATGCTACGAAAACCCTCTCCCCCCAAGGTCATTCCGGCAGTCCGCACGTCGGATCGGAAGGTTTTCGTCGTACATGTGTTTCGCGCTTTAGAGCGCGCGCCCGAGAGTTAGCAGTATCGTTGAGGTTGGTAAGGGAATCTATCTTAGAATCGAGATGTGCCGGAAACCAAGTAATGGTGTGCGGGGAGATAATCTTATTGCCAAGAATTTTAGAGGCTTCGTCGGAAATGGAGTTTGAAGCAAAAGCCCGAACCGCCGATCTAGAGTCTGTGTAGATGTGCGATCTACTATTGTCCAGGAGGGCGAGAGCTATGGCCGCCTGTTCGGCCCTCGAAGGAGTAGACTCTTTGAAGGATGCGGAATTGAGGATCGAACCCTGGTGATCGATGGTAACGGCAGCGAACCTGGCCGAACGGCCATACTGTGCGGCATCCACGAACCGATTCACAAGACGTGCGGTTTGCTGCGACGTTGCAACTGCAAAATCACGAGTAAAATCGCACCATGTGAATCAGGCTTTAGTCTGCCAGAGGATGGCGATATTGTTACACGCTGTAGATGATAAATTTGAGGGCAGTACCACTGCTATCTTGGAGTCTGGAAGGTGCATCACGCCGTAGTGACACACGATCGCACGCAGGTATATACCTTGCACATCCAGATTGAAACGGGCAGGGATGGGCATTGTACTCCAAATCCCCATGGGTTCTGCTCCTCTCGGCGCCGAGGAACATGGCGGTGCCTGAGGCATCTATTTCGTCGGCGGCCGCCACCTCGGCAGTATACGAAACGTGGCCGTCGACGCCAGTAAACCGCAGACGAACTAAGGGAGCGGAAGAACGACATTCATGCTTTCACATTCACAACTCGTAACAAGTGCTTAGGTGTTCTCAGCATTGCTACGTCACTCCAAAATACATCACGCGATTTAAAAATGTAGCAATAAGTTTTACTGTTTTTTTTTTTCTAGTTTGTTATGGCACACATATGGGTCCAGTTCTCACTCGCTCGACCATCTTTGAATCATTTTAATCCTTTTGGGGTGTTTTCCATACGACCAGGTGATTTCTCGGTTCCTGGGGCCCTGTTATGGGAAGGTATTCGGCTAAAGGTCGCCTGAGCTTTGCGCGCGACTTTGTTCTTTTCGGTGGGTTAGATACTTGGGCGAGGGAGGGGGTTACGGTTTGATCGTGAACTGACGGTTTGGTAAGGTCGGGGAAGGACCATTGCGGCTGTTTATTCTGTCTGAGAAAGAGAGAGGTGGGTTCAGTGTGTGTTGAAATGTTCGGGGACTACATAAACAGCTGTTTTTGGCGTGAGAAGAAAGGGAGTTTTCTTCTCGGTCATTTCTCCGGGAGTTTTTGGAAATCGTTTAACCTTTTTAGGGCATGTACTATTTGAGCGTGTTGGTGGAAAGGGGAGACACATAGCGGACGACACAGACGGGGCAACCTTTAGACTTCAACTAGTACATTTATTTTCTACTTCAAGCACGGCGCCCGACCGTTCCGTGGGAAGAAGGGAAGGGGAAACGCCTGAGGGAAGGGGGAGGGGGGAGGGAGAGGCGAGAGGATTGAAAGGTAGATTGTAAGGAAGCTTCCAAGAGCAAAGAAAGGGGGGAGGGGCATACGGGAATTGCAGGATTATGGGATGAAGGGGTTCTGCCGCCTCTGCTGGTGACCTCGTCGTCTCCGTGTTCGTCAGCGCTCGGTGTCCATCGTCAACCTTAAAGGAGCTGTGCAACGATTTTAACGTTGAAAGAATTGCCATTTTCTGCTTTTGATATTGTTCACTGTGTCACAAATGGCAGAAAACACACCTCCTTTCATCGAAATGTTGCGATTCCGCCGCGTAATAGCGAGGCAAAACTTGGAATATTTCCCGACCTGCAGCCACGAGCGGAGGCCATGAGAAACAAGCGGCGTGACGTCACTTGGGTAGTTGTAAGAAAGATAGCAACTTGTGCGAATACCTGCTCGATAAAAGGTAACGTTTTTATAAATCTTGTCGTTCCAACAATATATAAGTGCGTCAAAACCCTGGTATCATCGACAAAACTTTTATTATACGGAGTTTTAGTGGCGCCATCTATCCTAGGTCCACAAAACCGCGAACAGCCGCCAGAAGCCGGAACGGGAGGGGGACAGCGCCGGACGGGCAAGGACGGGTGGTCACGCGGTCGCGAGCGGATGAGTTCTCGCTGCTCGCTGATGGCTCTAAAGAGAGAACTTTTCCGGAACTCCGCGCCTACTCAAGTGACGTCACTGTGCACGTGACCCGGAAGACGATGCACGAGTTGAGAGGCGGCAAAAGCCTGGATCTTTTTCATTTTTTTAAATAAAAACTAGGGTATCCAGGCAAAATCTGTTTTCTGTAGTTCTCTGCAGAAGTGTCAGGCATTAACTTCCACAATTATTTAAGCAAAGCCCTGAAATTGTTGCACAGCTCCTTTAAGAAAGCCAGTTTCTTTGGTAACGGCAAGATGGACTCGAGCGTTACTCATGCTCTGCGGGCTCGTCGCCATCGGAAAGGCCTCAATTATTTTTCACCAGACGCGCTCGCGGTGGTTACCAGAATCAGTTAATTTTTTATGCAACAGACTATCACTTTGATTCTTATTTATGTATATACTTCATACACGATAATACCGTCTCTATTAGTATGCGCGGAATTTACTTGAATGGAATCTACACACAGGACTGAATTTTACGTTTTAGGTTTCTCGTACTGCACGTTAACTTCCCCGCACAACCCTATTGTCATGCAGGAAAGAGTGCCACTAAAAAAAAAAAAAAAAAAAAGCGTCCGCATTCCGAATCAGTCAGCTGACGCCTCTAAAATTCCCCCCAAAAATTAAACATGAAAAAAAAAAAAAAAAAGTTCAGCGCTCTTTGTTATAATTTTTTCGGCCATCATGCCATCCTCTCGGCATAGGAATCCTCCCCCAAGTCCGCAACAACACGACGATTAGAGAATGTCGATTTTGCATTCTCCGACAAAACGTCGCCCTAAACGTCCAAAACCATACATCCTTTCTGGGAGGGCAAACGTCGAAGCCGCAACACCCGAAGGTCCGTTTCCTTCCCTTTTGTTAGGACCGATCTCCACGACATTCCAGCTGCTCCTTTTGGTTACCTATACTTCTCGCGAAACACGCACGACTTTCTTTCTTGTGGGATCCCAGTCATTGTCGTCGCTATACGCCACTACCAGAATGGCGTCGCGCGCTTTTATTTTTTTCCCCTCCTCTACGTTTTGACGTTTACGCAAGGGATCCTCCACAACAATAGGCGAGGTAATTCAGGGGCGGAAACGTGCTTTTTTTTTTTTTTTTGCTCCCTCGATTTCAACTGCCCCCTGAGTCATTTTGGTGCACGATCGAAACCCAAAGCGCATCCACAGTCGGTCATTTCCTTGTTTCCCGGGGGAGACGCCAGGGGGCAGCACCACGTCTATGTGCTTACGTACGCGTCGCAGACCCAAGCTTGCGTATAGACGTACGCATCCGCTCGCTCTTGTGGACAGGCGCAGGAATGCGGGGGTGTTCCCTCCGTGCAACACGGATACATGTCCTCCTCTCCCACCGTTTTTTTATGTTCATGGACTTGGAAAAAAACTGGTGGCATACTCGCCGCGGACAAAAACGCAGTAATGAAACTGCGACTGCGACTAAGCAATGCCCCTTTTCCACTTTCTTTTTTTTTTTTTTTTTTTTTTTTTTATAGTTGTGGTACAGGAGTTGCGTCCACGTGGAGGTGTGTCTAGAGGTGTGTGTTACTTCCTGACGTCTGCCTCATTTTATTTTGTTCTGTATTGCTGCTGCGCAAATAGCGGCGACGAAAAGGCTCGAGGCAACCAATCAGGGACGCAATTCGCGAACGACGCCATCCGCCGTGGGTTTTGGCACCTCACGAGTTTTTAACGTCAGGAAGAAGAAAAAAACATGCTCACAGTTAAAGAGACGAGCGGCAAATTGGTTGTTAAAAAAAAAAAAAAAAGATAAAGACTGGCGCGAAATTTAGAGGGCAAGTTTCTATTTTTTATTTATGTTTCTTTTTCGATAAAGTCCCCGCATTTAAATGTTATCCGAAAGGAATTTAACACCTGCTCTTCGGTCACCTGCCTGCCACTTGCGGGGCGGCAAACTGAAAAGGGGCGGGTAGAAAGAAAGAGAAAATGTGTGTGTGCGGGAAAAAGGGGGGGGGGGGGGGGGGGGTGCGTGCACGAAGGGATTTTCTGAATGAATGAACGTGTGCTGCCCCGGTCATCTTGCGCGGGAATGCGGAGCGAAATGTCGTGCCTGCTTACCCCCCTCTATCTCTATTTTTCCCCTCAATATATGTATATATACTTGTTGTTGTTATTTTGTATACTTCCTAACATATGCCTCTCGTTCGGAAAGCGGCGTGAAGAATGCGCAGGTGGAGCAGAGTTTCCCCCTTATCGAATGCAGTGGTTATTAAACGCAGTTCTTTCGTTGCTTGACTCTCGAAGCATCCGTCGTATCGCGTGCTCTTCGGAGAAAAACTGAGAAGAGGAGGAGATGGAAGGTTGAGGCGACGTCCGAGCGTCGAGGTCTGATTGGAAGGATTACAGGGTAGACGCAAAGGCCAGCTACATTTGACTTTGCCTGCACTGTCTCCCTTCAATCAGGGCGAACGAAACCACCGTCTGCTCCTCGTGCAGTATCCGACGTTCGAATGCCGGCGTACGGCGTTCGAACGCGAAACTGTGCGCGACGAGCGGACTATGCTCCTGTTCGCTCTGATTGGGAAGGGGGGGGGACAAATGCAGCTGGCCTTTGCTTATACACTCTAATCCTTCCAATCAGAGCTGCTCGGCGCTCTGGCGTCGCCAAAAGCACTGCTCTCCCCCTTTCTCTCACTTTCTCTACGGTTAGAGTAGCCAAATGGTATAGCTAGTAAAAACAAACAAAGGAACGGATTCTGAAGTTAAAACTACTTACCGCATTCAATGATAATTGCTTTGCACTGGCTTCTACACACATGTGTGGACTGCGTGATGGAATTAATTTTGTTTGTACTTCTTTATATTTCTGTGATTCCAGACATCCGACTGTGAATTATCATTAGAACAGTACCTTTTCCCCCCGTTCACTTCTGCTCCGAAATGGCGCACGTGCGTCAATAGAGAGGCCAGGTTTATACCGCACTATAGACCCTTTTGTTTTTTACAAACATGAACTGCCTCCTGCGTCCCAAGAAACTTCCGGTCGCTCCGTCTTTGCAAGTCTGTCGAGCTTGCCTATGTCGCCAGTGCTAGAAAGCATAAACGCTACACGCTCATCAAAGTTGGAGATTTAACGAGGGCCCTTTGCTGGTCAATTTAACGTCTTGAAGGAGGCAAGTTGGTTTACAAGAGTATTCGAAAATATTTAACATACCTCGGGCCTCTTCGTTCTTTCGGCGTTCACCTGGAGAATTGGTGCTTAAACGTTTCATCGACATTTTAAACAGCGGTGTTAGGGTGGGCTTTGTTCATATTTTTTATGAACCGGAAGTTCTCTGGGACGTCAAAGACTAGAACACCTCCTGGTGGTGTTTGCCATGAAAAGGGTCTATACTTTCACTCACCCCGGGATCGCTCGAAGAATACTTCCGGAGGAAAGGGGGTGTTAAGGGCAGCATTATCAATACGTCACCCACCTATAATCGACGAGCCGCCTTACCCAAATCCTTGATAAATTCTCACACTACTTGACCATTGCTTCTAGGCCCGATAAATACTAGCCAGCCCCCAACCCGTTTTCACTCGTTACTCCCCATTTTTTGCGCAGTGGGAAGGCAAAGTAGGCATGCATCTACGACGGATTAAGCACGCGTGTTAAGCCGGCAAACCCCCCGCAAGGCGGGAGACGACGGGACTCGCCCGGCGCTGCATCGTCGGAAGAGCTACGCGGTGTTGCGTTTCTCCTGCGCCTCCGAAAGTGTGCACGCCATGCACGCCCGCAGCAGCGGCTCACGGCATGCAGGAGCATTCCCCGGCAGCCCGCCGCGGTGTATGGCATCGTGCGGCGGCGAGCAGCGCATCAACGCATTCATCCCCACAAGCGAGGTTCGCCGATTGCCCGCCAGGGGTCGGGTCAAACACCATCCGCGTTCCTCGGGCGCGTATGTACGATTCCGCAGCTAGCAGTCAACGAGTCGGTCTTTTTCTTCATTTTTTTTTTAAATTTTTATTTCTTACTCGTTATTTATTTTATTGCTACGCACGCTGAGATTATTATTATGATTATTACTTAGGTTCGGCTTTTTAGTTCGATTTGCGAGCCGAACTAAGCGTCTGCGGTGGATCTAAAAAAAAAGAATACGAAACGCCTCCTCTTGTGGAGGCTGTTAGGGTCACGATATTCCGAAGGAATGATTTTTAGTTCTTTTGCGACTGTTTTTTTCAGTTGTTGCTCCCGCCATAGTGAACTTTCCTGCCCCGCTCTTTTTGCGGTGCTTATGCGTACAGGTTGCCTCTTACCTGATTGCACCGCCCTCCTCCCGAGCGTGCGCGACGGGAAGTGGACTGAAAAGGAGAAATGAAGCCCCGCAGAGAAGAGGAGAGAGCATCCTGTAGTCGGGACGTTGTACAGACTGCGTGGCTTTTATGGATATGCACGCGGTAAGCCGTGCTCCGTCGGGTTCATTGAGAAAAATTCCTGGCGGGACCGAATCGTTTTTTTCTTCTTTTTTTCGGGCTCTTGCGTTGTTTGTGACTGTTGTTTTGGCAAAGAGAAGTTAAGCTTCACGGAGTTTATTGCGTGTAAAAAATGGAGGGAATTTTTTTTTAGCTTGTTGCTTGTATTAATTGGTCGTGCTTAACGTTGATTTGTTTCGTTTGTTTCCTCCATCGTCTGGTTTTGTTATTTTTATTGTGGAGTGGAGATATCACGTTTGCTGGGGCTGTGGGGCACGGCTAGACTCAGAAAGTGCACATAATTAACGAAGGGCGGTGTTTCTTTGCCATCCTGTCGCGTTCACGTATTACGCGGAGGCATCCACTACATGGTCGAAGGTGCCAGCCCTGATCTTACAGAGCTGTCACTAACCAAAGCGAGAACACCTTTTTCGCTATTACACCTAAGTTTTAACTGCTGGACAGGGATACTCTTCACAATCGTCTTGCATTCACTTTCTCTCTCTCTCTTTGCTTATAATATTTGCACTTGTTACAGCTATTCTTTATTTCTATCCTGAAAACTTTAGTGCCTAGCTACTTCTGATACTAATGTACTGTCAATGTCACGGTGACTGCCAACTGCACAACGATGTGTTCTTTTGTATATTGCTCAAGAGTCAGAAAACATTGTGTTCGTATTTGGATGTGAATTCTGCTGGCTGTTTTCTTGTATACATTGGTTCTGCTGAGGGCGAAGTCACGCTATACACAATCTCATAGGTTGTGCACACCTTTATTCTATTACGCCCGAGTACAGTTTCTTACAAAAAAAAATGCTTTGTTTGCACCAGCACTTCCTAACAGTTCTCAAACCCACGTGCGCTCCAGCGAGGGTAAAAATCTAATTTCGTGTACGGTGGTTTAAACCACCCAAAGCTCTGACGTTCCTCAATACGACGTCTGGTGTCCCCAGTCCCGTGTCCTTATCAACAACTGCGTATAACTCTTAACACGATCCATCATTGTCGGTACGGAAAGACATATGGCGTGAACACGCGAAGCGTAATCTTTTCACCGGGGTGATATAACCTCCTTCGTTAAAACGCACTCATTGATTTCAAGATGACCCTCAGCAGGGCTACTGTACAGCATGCAACACCCTTGCGCCGACGCAGCACGTTATCTGGGACTGCCCCGAACACGCTGCGGCTCGCTTCGAGGCCTTGGCTGACATCCCGGTAGCAGACCAACCTAACACCTTTGAGGACTGGGTGATCCCACAGGGCAAGCCGCCGCCTACAGTGCGCCTTCTGTGGAATCAGCTCTGCAGCCTCTACTACGCGGACGGCGGACAAGCGGGGCTCTTGATTGCCCCAATGGCCATCGGTGACTGCGAGCTCTTTTTAGTAATCCCATCGCACGGTCGTGGTTTGGAACGTTAGACGACATCTTCCAGCGTTGCATTGTGAAACGGCCGTCGGCCGCTCTCAGGCGCGGCCATGTGTATGTTTTTCTCTCTTTTTGTTTTCTTTGCCGTTAAGGATGCTTTAATGCAAGAGCAGCCATGCATGGAATTAAATGAAGACGTTTTCTCAACTCTCGACTAATTATCGCACATGGCCCTGCAACCCCAGCCACTTTTTCATGTAATATGCTCTGGTTCTGACTCATATAGCTCCAATGTCCACCAGAAGCTTCTATGTGAAATGTTTCCGTAAAGTAAACGGGGTTTAAAGAAATTAAATCCAAAAGTTCGGAAGTCAACGAATCAAGAGTGTTATAATGTACATTTTCTTCGCGCTCCCATCCGTACGCCGCACCTCTTCTGCATTCTGGCACACAGCACGATAATGCACTCGAAACTGCGTCCTCGCAGAACGTACGCTCCTTGTCCGGCAAAAAAGCCTTCGCGATCTCTGCTTGGCGACATATACTGTCCCGACTTTTCGGTCTTTCTGAACTTCTTTCCTTTGGAGCGAGGCTGTGCGCCACTTAAAAAAAAAAACAAAAAAAACGACGCTGTCGCTTGCTTTTCTAGAGCCGAAAGGTTACGAAACGAAGGGCGTGGTGAGTCCCGGGAATCTTATTACATCGCTCCAGGGATCGCGGCATCAGCGAGCGCAAGAATAAGTCACGAACCATAAAACGCGGCCCTGGGTTTCTTGAGGTGACTCCACCAAACTTTCTTGAGCACTGCCTGTAAGGGCAGCGCTCAACCTTCGTTATCTGGTTGCATCGTTGCATTGACGCGCATAACAGTGATTACCAAATTACCCCCCTCCCCCCCCCCCCCCTAACAAACACATAAGAAAAACGGCAACAACAACAAAGTTTGCATTTGCGGGATCAGCGCTCATCTCTCTCTCTCTTTCTCTCCTGCTTCCTCTCTCTATCTCTGATGTAATACCAATAGAGCAATGACAGCGCTTGTAAAACAACGCGTGCGCAGATGCTTTGTTCTTTTTCTTTTTTTTGCTTCCACTGCGCATGCACAGTGGTCACTGCCGCCGTGGGCAAAGTTGGTTAATGAACTTTGAACTGATCCACTCTTCGTTGCAGCTTTAGTGCAATTTTTCTGCAGTGTGTATACTCTGTTTCACCTTATGTTGTACCACAGGAAAGGCTATAAGCGCGAGCTCCTTGCTCTGGGACAGATCTCGGCGGCACAAGCTCTCGTGCATTAAGGGCAGCTGTCAGCGCTATGAGCTCGCGCTTCCAGCCTTCGCTGCGGTACAACATAAAGTGAAACGGAGTATAGACACTTTACACACGCGCCAGAATACAGCCGCCATCGCTGACCTTCTCTTGTTTTACCGAGATACCGAGGCACTGAAATTGGTGTGGACGAGTTTCCACAAAAGCCAATGCTGGGGAGAAAGACAGAATAAAATCTAAGATTTCAATAACCTAGCCTGCTATGGTAATAATGAAGTGAAGTAAACGTAATAAGGGGGAAACAAAAATTGAAGGTCAGTTATGGCGATACCCATGCACAGCTGCTGCAAAGCGTCTATAGATATGAGTCGGAGAGAAAACACGGCCACAGGATGCTATAGTTTACTACCCGCGCGTGTGCTCATCTACACGACACTGTTAACGCGAACGCGGCAATGGCAATTTTTGTTGGGGTTTATTTCGAAAGGGTGTGGTGTCAGGCACCGAATATTATCGCATATGTTAGCGTCCTAAGTGAGTAGTGTCGACTACCTTATGGTTTTGATACAACCTTTAGATTTCAAAAAATAAATAAATAAATAAAGCCTGTTATCGCTTGCTTGTGATAACCGTGTCACGCATTCCCCAAAAAGACAAAAATAATTTTTGTTTTCTTTTAGTTTTCGTAGGATTAGTTTTGGTGTTGGTTGAAGGGATCGAGCACGAACGAAACAACCGCGTAACGCCCCCCACGCTGCTTCTTTCCCGCAGTGCTCCTCTATGCCCGTGGGGAAGCACCCTTTTCGGGGGACAAGCGGATGTTCACGTGTATCTGATGCACACGCTAAAATACTGATTTTTTTCGTACAATGTTTGCATGTATGTGTAACACTCTACCCATTGCACGGGTACATTGGTGGGACATAGCATATTTATTGCATTTAATTATTTCTGCAGTTCGCAGTTCATGTATTTTATGAAGGAATTACCATCGTAACCTCTTCCGAAATCACATTTGTAAGTGCATATTTGTTTCCTTAGTTTTAGTAAAAGACAGTATTACCCTTCAAATCATATCATGACGTCTATCTGTGTGTCTATAATACATTCCTTGTGCGCGGTATTTTCATAGCGTAACTTTGGAACGCCAGGGGCTACATGCAACAGCGCTGGTCCCTGATAAAGGGGACAATTATCATCGCTTACCCGCGGGATTCCATAAAAAGTAGAAAGCGCTGCCCGTTACAGGCGTTCTTTATTTACAACATAAAAAAAATGAAACAGAAAAGAAAAGAACGCATTCCATTCAGGGCTTGTAGCGAGCAAACCGCCGCCACGCTCACTACCATTATTACGTCGGCAACCCACAGGCGAGCAACTCCAGAATCACGACGCGCGGGAAGGTGCCGCCATCTACCGAGCACCAGCCATTCAAGCGCCCAAAAAATGTTTACCCTCTCCCGGCGAGGCACCATATTCCGCGTTCACCGCTGAACTGAGAATGCGCTGGAACCTACGCACTCGTTGGCCCAGTCGTACGCCTACCTTTGGCCACGTGATCACGCTCCTCCCGCTCATACCCACGCGCAGAGAGCGGAATCAGACGATGAAAGAGTGCGCTCGATAAGTGCGGCGAGCGCGTAGCTCCCACCGTACTGTCAGCTTAGAGGGGGAACGGAGTATGCACTCCGTTCCCAGCTAAGCTGACAGTGCGGTAGGAGCCATGCGCTCGACGGACCAGTTGTACATCCACCTTCCGTCACGTGCTCACGCTTCCGTCTTTAGACCTTTCCAAAAATCACCTACTGCGAGCTGCTATTTTTGATGGGCTGTGGCACTCGTCCCGATCATGCTCCCACAGCCCGGTGACGCGGCATTTTTTACCTGGGGGTTAAGCGCTATGACCGTATACATACCCATTCACAAAGAGTGTGGTCAGGTGATGAAAGGGCGGCGTTTGATTGGTCCGGAGAGCTCGCAGCTCCCGCTGCACTGTCGGAGATGAACGGAGCATACAGATCGACGCGGTCGTTCAGCAATTACGGCCGAGGGGGGCCCCGCCTCCCCCGCCCCTGCCGTAGTGGCCCCCCCGACGTCCGCCGATCGACCCCGGGGGGTCAGAGCGGCGCGGGGGCGCGTTTCCGGCGTGCCGGCTCCTGCCGCGGCGACGGCGTCGTGACCCGGCGTGCCCGCCGAAACCTCAGCCCTTCGTCATCGGGCAGGCCGACGCACGAGCGGCGCGGGGCGGTGGCGGTGCACCGCCGGCTCTCCCCCGACACTCCGCGCCCGCCGCCGAGGATCCGGTTCGGGAGACGGCGGCTTCGAGGGGGACCGGCGATTCATGGACCGGCATCGGCCATTGCGGTTTGATTGGCGTCGTCGCCACGCGTGGAACCCGCAGCGCGCGCGCGCCCCTCCGCGCCTCGTTTTTGACGTCACGCCGGGACCGGAGCGACGGCTGTGCGATGGCTCGTGCGCGGATGCTACCGCGACTCCACACGCCACCACATCCAATCGCTGGGAACGCGTCGTTATACCCTCCCCGAACGTCACGTGACACTGACGCGGTATTCGATTGGCTCCTATGGTTCGTAGCGTTCACTGCGGTTTATACCGAAAGATGAAACGAGCGCCTGCGCACGTGCAGTGCACGCAGAACCCGTAGGATGGCGTCGCGTTCAGGCAAGGGTGCTGGCCGCCGGCCGTAGAATGGCGTCGGCACAGGTGCCCAGCTCTTCGGAGAACCGAGTCCTCGCGCAAAAAACAAACTGTGGCGGCATTGTCACCGATTTCTATGCCGGTTCCGTTATATCACTGCGACGACGAGTGTTTGAGCGTCGAAATTCCCGCCAACTCCAAAACACGCAATTAAAAAAAAAACAAAAAAAAACACGGTTTTTGCTTTTTTTGAGCGTAAAAAAGTCCGAGTAGCACCCTCTCGCGACCCGCTGCAGGTTGATTTCTGCGATGTCATCGATCTGAATGCCATGTCTGTGCAGACCATATATGAAAGGTGCACTCAAGTGAACGCGGAGCGTGCTTCCACATCTACACCGGCCCCCGCCACGCTCCCTTCCATGCAATGCCGGCAGTGCCGTGGGGAGGTGGAATACCCCTTGCGCGTCGGCCACCCTGTGGTCCTGCTTGCCTGCATTCCGAGGAGGCCGGCGGGGAGAACTCCGCTGGCTGCAAAGATTGGCGCGATTATCCTCCGACTGTGCGATGATGCGAGGGAGGGCCGCTCGTTGCCTGGCTGGGTCCGGAGTTCGTGAAAGCGGCGGCACGCGTCGGGCGTGCGGCTAATTTTCGGCATTCCTCCGGACCGCCTTCGGTTCTCTGATTAGTGGTTTGGTAGTTGCCGTGTTTTTTTTTTTTTTTCTTTGTGTACTTTTGTTTGGGGGAACAGAAAAAAAAAAGGTGGGGGGGGGGGGGGGGGGGGGGCGTTCCTGAAAGAAAGAACCGGGCGGAACTTTTTGGTATTTTAATCTGCTCCCTTACCGAGATTGATCAACTTCTGATTACTGATAAGCATTAGGATCCGGGTGCCATAACGTGGAATCTGCGTCGTAGCGGTTGCAATAATGTATGGCCGAAGAAATAAGTATAGAGAAGGAAGATGGCATTTCTTTTTCATTTTTTTTATTTTCCTTTCAAGGGCAAGGATGCTCACATTCTCATGGCACGTCGATCCCTTTTGCAGGATCGAGATGATAAACCTTCCCCCTCCGCCCTTCTTTCTCCCAGCGAAACCTAAAACTATGGAGTAGTCGCACCGCTTTGAAACAGCAAAGCAGAGAGGACGAAAACAGTTCGCAGACAATAGAGAATAAACTGATAGTACCGGCGCATACAATCTCACAAATAGGAAAGTCTACCTCTCAATCGGGGTCGGATTAATATTACGGAGTTTTAGTGAGGCGTCCTGACGCGAACGATTGGTATCTGAACGATTCGCCGATACCAGTATGTGCGCGCGAATTGTTTATAGGACTTAAAGAAAATGGGACGTCTAGTGAGCAAGGGCGTCATAGGACCAGCGAAGGTTCAAGGGGAACATGATCATCGGGGCTATATTCCCCCTGTGGTTGTAGTGGCGACCTATTTGGAACCAAAGTTTAGATTATTAGAATTTGTTATGCAGCAAAAAACTAAAAACTGCACAAAAATTTTAAGTTGGCTTTAACAGACTGGCGTGCAGACGCTGCATTAGTTCATTGCATCATGGAAAACGCCTGTGAAAGCGCCAGTAACCAGGAGTCATTCCACACATCTCCAGAGATTAAGATAGAGTAACTAGGATAGGAGTAACCGATTGGGAGTTACAGTGTTTGCTCACCACCACCACTTATTTTGCAGCTAACTGTTGATCTCAAGATGAGTTTCCCTAACATGCCCCAGCCCGCCCTGGACGTTTCATAATTTTTTGCCGAACTCACGAAAATTGGGAGAGAGCCTTCTGTTGCTTTCGAAAAAAAATTTTCTAAAAAATTTGGAGCCAGTCAGAAGGCACTACCGAAATATACAATTATTGACCACTGTGTTTGATGTGTTCGCTATTAGACAATATTGCTTACCTTTTGGTTGCAGGGGAATCGGTGATCGAATCTTTTAACACACCGCATCTTGGGGTGCTATGTTGCGCTTTTTGGACTCCCAGGAGACTTGGAAGAGGGAAGTGACATCAACGACTAGAGCAAACGCACATTGGATGTTGACAGAAGAAAACGAAATCGACACCCAATCTGCGCTTGCTGTGTCGTTGACGTCACTTCCCTCTCCCTAGTCTCCTGGGAGTCCAAAAAGCGCAACATAGCCCCCTTGGAGTACGTGGAGGAAAAGCTCGCGCTGCAGAGCCCAAACCCTGGGCTCAATCCCCCCCCCGCCCCCCGCCCGTTTCGATCTGGATGAGCATCGCATCGGCGCGTGCGTTAGTGTGTGATTACTATGCACGTTAAACACACAAGACTGGCAGTCGCACTGGACTGGTTAAATTCTTTCACGTATACAGTGGGTAACAATATCGCCATAATCTAGTATACTTGTAGCGGCACGCTACAGCGAGTAAAGAAGGCGAAGAACACCAGCTCGAGAAAAACACCATCACTTGCACGCGGGGTCTCGAGATGACAAGGCGAAGGGCTACGCAGTCCACGTTCCACGATCTTTAGATTTTGACTCTTTTGTAAATAATGTAAATATACGATTTGTTAGCAAATGAGAATATCGTACTTGCTACAAACTGGTGACCCGAGACTCGGAACAAGCCCTCCTACCCGACTAGTGGCTTCTATCAACCAGTGAGTTGTCTTGGAACATCTGCGCTCATTTGGAATGATGAGCGTCACTCAAGCTTCCGCGTCGTCGGGCGACCTAACAACGCCTGCGATCGCTGCGGTCAACTTCAAGTTACCGGAATTCTGGGCTGCCGATTCGGAACTCTGGTTCCTCACGATTGAATCGACGTTCCGAAAGAACAAGATAACATCGTCCTTGACGAAGTTAGACCACGTCATTTCCGCTCTGCCGCAGCCATCGGCAGCAGTCGTTCGGGACATCCTTCGCGCTCCACCAGAAGACCAGCCCTATGAATACTTGAAGAGTGAACTCATCCGACGAACAACAGAGTCGGAACACCGCAGGCTGCAGCAACTCCTGACGACAGAAGAACTAGGTGACAGGAAGCCGACAGAACTGCTACGACGCATGGAACAGCTTCCAGGAGATAAAGCACCGAACATGGAGACAACGATTCTCCAGAGACTACCACAACCAGTCCGCATGATACTAAGCACATCGACCACCGACTCCACCGCCACGTTGGCCCGGATGGCCGACCAAATCATGGACGCGGGCTTTCCATCCATCTCCGCTGTGCAAACACATGACACTACACTTTATGCCGCACGACCATCGCCGGCCGTGGAGGACAAGATTGCCCAGCTGCTGTCTTCCAACTCTCGGATGGAAGCCAGGATGGATCAACTCACGCAAGAGCTCAAGGACCTCCGCATGCGTCACTCCCGATCCTCGAGCGCGAGTCGACGAACCAACGAAGAACGCCGCCGAAGCAAGTCTCCTGCAAAACACCAGGTCTGCTGGTACCACTACCGTCACGGAAATGATGCCAAGAAGTGCCAACCTCCGTGTACTTTCACGGGAAACGGCAAGGCCGCACACTAGAGGCGGATGGTGTAGCCGGCCTGGAGTCCAACCGTCTTTTCTACGTAACCGACCGAACCACCAAGGTCCGGCACTCAGTAGACACGGGAGCCGAGATTTGCGTCGTTCCGCCTACGCTGGAAGATCGACGGCATCGACAAGACACCCCGCCACTACATGCAGTGAATGGTTCACCAAGACGTACGGACAAAAGTCAATCACTCTCGACATCGGCCTCAGACGGACGTTTCGGTGGGTTTTCTTAATCGCCGACGTTCTTCAACCCATCATAAAAGCCGACTTTCTCCGGCATTTTGCGCTCATGGTTGATGTAAAGCGAAGACTGCTTCACGACATTAAGACTCGCCTCACCGTGCAGGGAATATCTGCGAAGGGAGTCCAAGAGGCGCCCAGCCTCCCCCAAGTGGAGCCCACCTCCCAATGGACGGATATCCTGGACGAATTCCCCGACGTGTTTCGTCCAACTTCAAGGGACATACCGGTGAAACACACCGTGACCCACCATATCGAGACGAAGGCACCTCCGGTGTTTGCTCGACCTAGACGCCTAGCTCCAGATCGCCTGCAGATAGCGAAGCAAGAATTTGAGCACATGCTCGAGCTTGGCTACGTCCGGCTTTCTTCCAGCTCCTGGTCATCGGCCCTCCACATGGCCCCAAAGAAGAGCGGCGACTGGCGTCCATGCGGAGATCACAGAGCCCTCAACCAGAGCACGGTCCCCAATCGCTATCCAATTCCCCACATACAGGATTTCACCGGCGCCTTGCATGGAACAACCATCTTCAGTAAGGTGGACCTCGCGAAAGCGTACCACCAAATTCCTGTGGAACCGGCCGACGTTCCGAAGACCGCCATAATAACCCCATTCGGCATGTTCGAGTACTTGCGGATGCCGTTCGGTCTCCGCAATGCGGCCCAGACCTTCCAAAGGTTCATCGACCAAGTCCTACGCGGCCTGACCTTTACTTTCGCACACATGGACGACATCCTCATTTTCAGCGACAACCCAAAAGACCACGTAGACCACCTACGTCAGCTCTTCTCTCGCCTTGAAAACTATGGATTGATCGTCAACCCTGCAAAGTGCACATTCGGCGTCGAGGGCCTGGATTTCCTGGGCCATCGCGTCGATAGTCACGGCATACGGCCGCTGCCACAGCGAGTAGAAGCCATCCGCAAGTTCCCGCAACCTCCTACAACAAAGAAACTCCGCGAGTTTCTCGGGCTCGTGAACTTCTACAGGCGCTTTGTTCCTCAGTGTGCTACGATCCTCCAGCCCCTGCATGACCTTTAGCAAGGAAAGCCAAGCAAGAACGCCGTTCTGACTTGGACACCAACTGCTGACGCAGTGTTTTCCGCCATCAAGGAGGAACTTGCAAAAGCTACACTGCTGACCCATCCAAAGGCTGGAGCGCCAACATCAGTCATGGTAGACGCCTCTAACTCCGCCGTCGGAGCTGTCCTCCAGCAGAACATCAACGGAACATGGAAACCATTGGCATTCTTCTCGAAGAAGCTGTCAACCACTGAATGCCGCTGCAGCACTTTCGGAAGGGAACTACTTGGAGTCTACCTTGCCATCAGACACTTCCGCTACTACCTCGAGGGACGAACATTTTTTGTGATGACTGATCACAAACCGCTGACGTATGCTTTAACATCTAGCAGTGAAACGCACACGCCAAGAGAGATACGGCAAATGGCTTACGTCATGGAGTTCACGACGGACATCTGTTTTGTACCAGGCAAAGACAACTCCGTCGCAGACGCACTCTCTCGAATTGGTGTGAACACCTGCTCTACCGAACGGAACGCTGTCGACTACGAAGAACTAGCAGCAGCGCAGAGCACGGATACAACACTACCACATCTGCGGGAAACAACGTCACTGTACCTACAAGACATAAGGATTCCGGAATGCAAAGCAACATTGGTCTGCGATGTGTCGACAGGACAACCAAGACCATATGTCCCCGAGAAGTTCCGGAAGCCTATTTTTGAAGCAATCCACTCACTTTCACACCCAGGAATTCGAGCCACACAACATCTCATAACTGCTCGATTCATCTGGCCTAAGATCAACGCCGACATCCGCAATTGGACACGCACGTGCGTGCAATGCCAGCGCGCGAAAGTGGGTCGGCACACGACTACACCACTCGGCAAGTTTTCACCTCCCGATGGTCGTTTCAGCGACATCCACCTCGACATAGTGGGACCACTCCCGCCAGCCGACGATTGCCGGTACGTTTTGACCTGCATCGACCGCTTCACGAGGTGGCCTGAAGCAACACCGATCAAATCGATAGCAGCAGAAGCCGTAGCACGGGCCTTCGTCAGCATGTGGGTCAGCCGTTTTGGAACACCAACCTCCATCACAACAGACCGAGGGAGACAATTCGAGTCTACACTGTTCCAGAACCTCTCGCGGATCCTAGGTACAAAGCATATTCACACTACATCCTATCACCCCATCTCCAACGGAATGGTGGAACGGTTTCACAGACAGCTAAAGGCCAGTTTGAAGACGAAAGGTACAGCCGCGCCTTGGACGGAAACTCTACCACTCGTCATGCTTGGAATACGCACGTCCCTAAAAAGTGACCTGGGATGCAGTACAGCAGAAATGGTGTACGGCACGCCTCTACGCATCCCTGGTGAGTTTCTAACACCTACCACCAACACCGAAACCACCACAGCAGAGGACTACGCAAGCCGTCTACGTTCCTCATTCGAGAAACTACGACCTGTGCCCACACGACAGCGGAACTCTCGCAAGGTGTTCCTCAGCCCGGAACTGTCACGCTGCACCCACGTGTTCATACGCACAGACGCCGTGAAGCGACCGCTGCAGAACCGATATGAAGGACCATTTAAAGTTCTAAAACACGGCGACAAGTACTTCACCGTGCTCGTGAAAGGACGTGAAGATACAATTTCACTCGGCAGGATAAAACCAGCTCATCTCGAGCAACCCCAAGCACACACGACTCCAACCCTAGTACGACGCGTACACTTCAAAGGAGCACCTGATCGCTCGTCTCCTCCACCTCCTCGCTGGGGGGGGGGGGGGGGGGGGGGAGTACCTGTAGCGGCACGCTACAGCGAGTAAAGAAGACGAAGAACACCAGCTCGAGAAAAACACCATCACTTGCACGCGGGGGCTCGAGATGACAAGGCGAAGGGCTACGCCAATACCACCTAGAAGACAAGGCCTGCGCATGACGTTTCGTTAGTAGATCCCCGACCCGCCCCATGCGGCAAACACCCCGAAGCTTGACGAGAGTAGGGGCCGCGTCGCAACTACGTCGCATTCACTTGCGGCCGCAGCTGTGTGCGTGACTGCTGAGCGCGAGCTGATGGCGAGCTTCCAGTGCATTTGCGACGTGCACGCGAATGCTCCCTCGGCCAGGAGCGCGAGCTAGCACGCGCTCCTGGCTTTGAGACGCGCATCTCTAGCGCGGGCGCTCGTTCTGCGGTAGAACGCTTCGAAGCAGCTACCCGAGGTATAAACAGCGCCCTCGAAAATGGCGTCCAGTGTCAGCGTCCAGCGTCCAACGAAGGGCTTTTCAGCCCTTCGCGCAGCAGTAAGGCAATTTCGCTCATGCATTTGACGCTCCACGTGAACGTCTAACTTCATCGTATGTAATTTGCGAGAGACACTCGGCGCGAGCATCTGTTTCATTATCTGTTACACAAACCACTGAAGCAGGCGACGGAGCAGACGATGTAGCAGACGATGTTGCTCATCCGGGCTAGCTAGGGGGCGCTGAGGGGATCTACTAGTGATTACGTTTAGAGGAGGAAACGCGCAGGCCTTGTGTTCTAGGTGGTATTGGCTACGCAGTCCACGTTCCACGATCTTTAGATTTCGACTCTTTTGTAAATAATGTAAATATACGATTTGTTAGCAAATGAGAATATCGTACTTGCTACATACTAAACTCCCGCTGCCTAAACAATTATTGGGCAGGAGATTGAACTATAGGGAGTATTCACTGGCGGCCATATTCGCGTGCGCTGCTGCTGAGCGCGTGCTGACGGCGAGCTTCCGCAGTCCTTTTGGAGCGCGCACTTAGCACCATCAAGGTTGCCGGTCTTAGCAGGTAATTAATGTGAGTTCGTTCTGAGCATGCGCTCTAAACATCGCCCTCAAATATGGCGTAATACGCTCCGGGCGCTGGTGTTTTGAAAAAACCCGTGGTGCCATCTGTCCGTCGAAATAAAAACTATTGGTATGTTACCGCGGTTACCGCCCTTCCCGACTGCTTTCGCGTTAGGCTTGCCAGGCGTAAAGTGCAGGCGTACCCGGCTGCTTTCGTTATGTCGTCCGCAACAACGCAGTCGAAAAAGCGCACTTCTGTTTATTGCTGTGTTTACGACTGCCACAACAGCTACGGAAACACAGCTGGGAAGCTCCCAGTGGTAGAGTTTTACCGCTTTCCAGCAAAGCCGTACGAGGCAGAGCGTCGACGGAAATGGGTTGCAGCGGTGCGGCGCGTTGCGCGCCGCACCGCTGCAACCCATCTCCCCTAACTAAGGAAACCTTTTTTTTTTTTTTTTGTTTTGTTGTCGCTTCTCGGTTTTTTGTTTGCTCTCCATGATACAGAATTGTTTCTCGCTGGCACAGTTAGACACTGCATTTTTGTGTACAGCGGAGACGGAGACTCCTGGGAACCCGCGAATGGGCAGGCCAGGATTTGCAGCTGCCACTTCGTAGGAAACAAAAAAAGCTCCATCGCTCAGCACCCCGCTTACATCCCCACGATCTTCCCTTCGTCGTACAAGGCGAGATGCAATGTGACGACGGAGACACAACTGCAAAGATATGCAATGTGACGACAGAGACACACTGCTCCATGTTTGCACCACCCACGCACGCCAGCCTTGCAAGTGCAGCTCGCGCCCACGATGAGTCTCGGGTGCGCTGAAAGCTGCCGTAGCAAAAAAAAAATAAAAAAAATGTGTGTTATGCACCGTTGAACCGAGAAATCAGAACAACAACAAATGAGGAGTGGAGGGGGGGGGGGGGGGGGGGGGGGGGTACGTGAAACCGAACCGGGTGGCACGCTCACCTGAAGCCGGACGTTGTAAACAGCAGACTTCATCTGCGCGAGGCATTTCCCTACAACTTCGCTGGGAGCTGTGGAATGAAGGACTTCTTCTTTCACACCAAACACGTGGCGGCCCGCATAAAGTTGCTCCCCTAACTTCAGTGACTTTTCTTTGAAATATTCTGCGATCTCGTCAATCCTTCTGAAGCCGCAAAAGAGCACCGTCGGATCTCACGTGCGAGCCGCCATTTTCAGATGGGAACATACCAGTCGTTCTTAGGTCGACCACGGGCGGCGCTGCGGAGCGCAAGCGACGGTGGCGCCGGAGTGGCCGCCCGGAGGGTATACCTCCTATAGGCTCATTCACACTGCCCCATTTTCTTACGTTAAGTTACGTCACGTATAATTCACCGAAACTTTCGTGTCTCGAATGTTGCGTGTCATGCTTTCTCCTTGAACTGGTAGCCTCGCTTAATATGAAGCACAAAGGTCCCGGTGACTTCAACGTCATATTTCGTAACGTAACTTAACGTAAGAAAATTGGGCAGTGTGAACCAGCCTTATAGCTTTATCGAGCTTGCTGTTAAACTTGCTGTCCCCACCGCCCGGTGTTTACCAACACAGAACAACAAAGAAATTGAACCTCGCTTAGCACGGTCTGGGCGCGAGCGCTTCGCTCTGACCAGTGCTTTGGTTGCACGAGGAGCGGCCTTCGAATCGTCATCTTTGATTTCTCGGATCAAAAACAAACAATAAAATATGGTTTGTTGTCCCCACGGCTGAAACGTACCCCAAAAAAAAAAATTGGGTTGTGTGTGTGTTTATACAGCCTAGAACTTGGTCTGCCTCACAGGGGCGACGAGTCTCCCAGCTGTAGATGAGAAATTTAGCCAGTGCGGTACAGCCGCTAGCCTGGGGTCTTTAACGTGCTTCACGCAGTAGTGATACACGACCGCACGCCGGTACGATGCTCATCCAGATCGAAACGGGCAGGGGTGGGGCTCGAACCCAGGATCCCTGGGTTCTGCAGCGCGAGCTTTCGCTCCACGTGCTCCGAGCTGGTGTGCGCTAGACCACTCGGCCACCGATCCCCCCGAAACGTACCCCAATAACGACTAGTCTGTTTGGATAGACCCCAGAGTTGTATTGTTAGCTTTACTTGAAATATTGCCCACTCCTGCTTCGAAGAACGATTGTGCTCGCGCCCAGAGGGCCCACAATCGACAGCGCATTCTAAACTAAAACTCTTTAGTCAGGTATAAACACAATATTTCTCACATAAAAACATATTTCGGTCAATGAAACAACCTTCTAAAAAATAATTTAAAAAATGCAGCGCATTAACCGCATTACCATTTTCTGCTACTATTATTGTAATAGGAATCGAACCGCTTTCGCTGCAAAAGATGGCCTCGTCTCCATCGATCCTTTATAGGGTTCCCGTCAATAAGGGAAGCCCGGTTTATTTGGATTATTTCAAAACTCGCGAAACCTGACTCGTTTTGTGAACTTTTCAGCTTCTTTCCAAGGTTTTCGAGCTCCCGTCAAGCGGTAAAGGTCTGCTAACGTTATTTAGAAGTCGTTTGGAGGGGCAAGCGCGTACGCGATCCCCATATCTTTAACGCTAAAAAGCACTTGATACGCTTGAAAGCGACTGAATTAGACTGAAAACGACATATCCGGTTCCCAAATTCGCCTTGTACTAGAAGCGTGCCATTTTTGGCAGTCCAGGAAGACACTCCCTTAATCCATGAATAATCCGACCCTCTTGCAATTTATGCTGCATTTGCGACTTCTCTGTTGACAGCGCTGAGCAAAGGTGTCTGTCCAAGCTTGCAGGCTCCCTTAAAGTCGTCCATGTCGATGTCCCACACCGCGACGCAGGAGACGCCGAACTTCCGAAACACCTCGGACAATTTTGAAGCGAGCGAAAGGGGAGTCTCGTATCCGATCCAGTGATGCTCTCGCACCATGAAGGAGCACAGTTCCCTGAAGTCCAGGAACGACTCAACGTTTTTCATCGAACAGGCTTCGTAAAAGGCCAGTCTGCCCCTCGTGCGAGTGTATTCTCCCTCCATCCCAACACCGTACTCCTTATCGAACTTCTGTCTGGAACCTTGCGCGGAAGAGATCCCGCGTATACGGAATGAAATCCCGCCCAAAGAGACACCGAAGCAAAGTTTCGTCGCAGCGACTTCCTTAAGTTCGGTTGTCACTTCGGCGAGAACGCGTGATAAGGACCACTCGCCATTCGAGTATGGACAGGCACAGTGTACCGTAGCTGAGGTTGAGTCGTACAGGTCATGTGTTTGTACGATGAAGTGGTCGACAGCGTGAACAAAGCCGCGCAAATCGTAGCCTCGTTTGCGTAGAGTTGCCGAAGACGTAAAAGTTAAAGAGATAGTGTAGTTTTTGTCCATGACAGACCTTAGCTTTTCGACCATTTTCACCAAACTTGGTGAATCTTCGGAAGATCCACACCGACCTGCGGGGTGCATCCAGTGCACGTTGACTCCGTCGTAGTCGTATTCATTGAGCCACGCCCGCACGTTTAGCGCAAACGCAGTTCGCCTCGTCGGAGATGACGTCAACAGGCTCAGAATTGCAGTGTCCCTCTCGTACTCACCGAAGGACACTAGAACCTTCAAGTGCGCGTACCTGGACTTAAGAAGGGCCAGGTTTCTGAATCCCTCCTTGACTATGTCGAATGCCGGGTCAGCGCTGACAAGTTCGTCCTCGGAGATCATCGCCGACGCGTAGATGACATGCGTGCAAAGATGTCCGTTGATGTAGCCCGTGCGGAAGGCCCAGTCCTGGTGCCGCTTGTAGCTGCTGTGGTTGAAGACGCAGAACACGGGCCCCTTGACAGGCTCCACGTAAGGATAATCTTCTACAAAATCTGTGAAGGGTGGCCTCCAAGTTTTGTTCAGAGGCAATCGTTCCCTGTTGCAGCTCTTTACTGACTGACCCATTTCAACGTTCTTCGACTTTCGAAAGCCAAGAGTTTTTGGACCGGCAGCTAGCAGTCTGGTTCTGGTTTGAGCGGATGCAACGGGCTCTATAGCTACTGGTGAGGGTGTTGTGGTGACGTTTTGCTTTCTGTGACTTCGAACGAACGAAATGGCGCTGAGTCCCAGCGGAAACGCCAGCACTGCCCAGATGGTGTTAGCAAAGTACCAGAAGTAGTAGAACTTGCTGTGAGGTCTTTCCGTTAACGAAGAACTCCCCCTGCTCCTGATTCCTCTGGTGGTCTTACTCTTTGGTCTCTGAGGTCGTATCTCTACCTGTTCCTTGATTTCCGACGGTGGATGGTTCTGTTTTGGTTCCATGGCATCAGTAGATAGAACTGAATTCTCGTGAAGCTGTCTTCTTTCTTCTCTTTTTGATGATGTGTATCTAAACAACAAGAACTCTAAGCCAATATATATATATATATATATTTTTTTTTTTTCTTTCTGTCTCTTGAATATATAAAAATATGTTCCTGTGGCAAAAGATAAGCACACTGCAGCTCAGAAATTAATCTGTTTCTATAAAATAAAATGTGGGAACGGGACTTATTGAGTTGCTGTATATAGCTAGACTGCTTGTATATGTTAAATTCGCATTAAAACTAATAATCAAGAATAATCTTTTTTTTTTAATCTATTTTGTAAGTGGCATCAACTTCCGGAAACAATACAAACACTGTAGGAGTGGGAGGAGGTAAAGCCCCTCGATGTGTTTCCGTTCGTCTTGCAAGTAGCGTCAAATGCGCCAGTGCACGTGCACAAGGCCCGTGTCTCGAGCGGCCCTTGGAAGCATATGGCGGCGCACCACAGAAATGGGCGGCCCTTGGAAGCGAATGGCGGCGGGGCATTCGCTCGTGGCACGTGTCGCGGGCGTTTCCACTACAATGGTTGGCGGTACTTGTAAAAAACGCCTTTAACAAGGGGCTTTAGGGTGGTATGGGAAGCCAGGCCGCGCCAACAAGTAGCTCTATCCATGTCAACCCATAACGATCCCTCGCCTCAACCTCTCTATTACCTCTGCAGAAGCTTCATTAGGCTTCAGATCTGCACTAGGGAAACAATGACAATTCGTATATTATTGTTCCTGGGATTTTTAAACGGTAGTTGAATAAGTTTTGTTTAAAGTTATTATGTTTACAAAGCTTACGCTGAACAAGCACGCTACCAAAAGGTGAGCATATTTGCGATATCGGATGTTTACAGAACGCTGTGGTTCACCCTTTAATGTGTCTATACACGACACTGTATATCAAGCTCGAACACCAGAATTAATGTCACGTTCATAATCCAAACTGCCTGATACAAGAAATGGGAGTCAATAATTGTATCGTACATCTATCGTGACTCAAAGATCGTTTTAATACGGCATTCCAATCGTATTATTAGAGCCGGAGGCTACGATTAGTGTGTAATATCGCGCGCTGTTTGTACGCTGCCATGTGCCTCCTGTTGAGAATGACAGGTTAGACGGTTAGAGGATGACCCTTTCCAACAGCCAATATGTATTTCAAACCGTATTTACAAGAAGCGACCACTACGACGAATTGCAATTCGCGGCTACATCACTGGCTGTTCTAGTTGCTTTTATAGGCTACCATTTTCTTGCTAAATCCGACATTCAGAAAGACGGGTCATTGATTTTAAAAGCAGGATCCCGGGATGATGAAGGTCTAACTGGGTTAGAGTGCTTGCTTAACGAGCTGTTACCCCACATATCGCCAAACCAATATCCACGGTTTCATAGATACGCTGCTTACAAATCCTCTCTACGCAGCAATACGTTCGATGGCCTCAAGGAGGAGACCTTAGTGAAGCTGGACGAAGACCTCGACACGCTCAAGTTCCTGCAGCGTCTGGGCGAAGTCCACATGATCGAATCTCACTTCAGCGCTCTCACCCAGGTTTGTCACGACTATCTATGGACCAAGACCACCGTCGAGCGCGCCTTTCGAAAGTACCCGCGCGATAGGGCTACCAGTTCGGACAAGAAGATCTTCCGAGAGGTGCTCATCCTGCTGTACAAGTACGTCACCAAGAGCATCATAATGCTGCTCACGCAGGTCGGCATCCGGTGTCCCCATAACGCTACGGCCGAGTTGGCTCAGGTGCTTGAGCACCTGCTCAAAAGCGTCCAGAGCATCGCTCACCACGAGTCTCTGCAGGCTCCGCAGAGCAAGTTCGCCGTCATGAACGTTCGCCTGCTGGCCAAGGTGGCTCGGCCCAAGGACGCGGACGTCGAGTTCATCATGGTCATGAGGGCCATGAAGAGAGAGTTGGGTCAGCGGAAGAACACCATCAAGGCTAGCTCCTGGTTGTCCCTCAGCATGAAGCGCTGACCCGTTGACGTGTATTTTTCATTTTCGGGTGTAGCTGGGGCTTCCTGGATTCGCTGGAAATTTAGTTAATTTGTTTCCTGGAATTTCTGTGTTTTCTTTTGATAAGGGTCTACATTGTATTATGGTGAAAAGGATTTGGTGTTTGAATAATGTGAGTAACTTTCCTGGATTCCCTGGACGGTCGTGCTCCGGGGCGGCCAGGTTGCCTTTTTTCTGGGCTGCTGCCCTGGACATCTTGTGACGAGAAGCATATATACTATTTAATGGTTTAGGAAGTTCCTACGGGATGCATGTATTGTGTATAGTTTTTTTTTTTTTTTTATCTTTCTTTTGAAAATGATACAATTACTAGTAAGAAGTAAAAGCTTCCGTTTTGTACGTGATAATCTGTTTGAGAGCAGTTGTAGGCCAATGACTTCCATGAATAATTAAACCCAAAGTGTAGGCACCGCTTCATTATTTTAGTTGCGAGGATAAGAAAATGACATATCTGAACTAAATTTGGGTGATTTTATTATATAACAAACGTTTTGAACAAAATTAAGGGACAATGAAGGTTTATCTTCATTTCGCTGAATACTGCTGAGGTATAATCACTGATGTTCTCTATTTTTATGGCACGTGCTCGTGTTTAGTTCCACACGCTAACTGGTAAGCCGTCGTCACACTGCTCATCCATCATACAAAAGACAGTCTGCAAACACGCATAATATCCATGATTCGAATGCCGCGTGCCACGTTTCTCCTTGAACTCATGGACATGCAGCATTAGAAGCACGGACCTCGTGGTGACGCGCGTTCGACTCTGTACGCAGACTGTCTTTTCTATGATATATAAGCAGTGCGACCCTAGCTTTAGAGAAAACGGGCACCTGAGCAAGCTGTCCGGGTTCGTTTGTCTCATCGTGCTGCCTATGTTCATCACGGCACTGCACCTGAGTTGGCAGCAGTGCCCCAAAGCACGTGCTGTGCTGCGGCCATTGTCCAAAGTTGAGGGAATCCCGTCACCGCACTAATCTGCCCCGAAAGCAAACCCGAATGTCCACCGATAGACTGATTGTTACTGGGAGCAAGCCGACCAGTGTGACGAAAGCTTGTGTCCAATCCATAATCCGTATTCGTCAGTGCTGCGCCCGGCATCGTTGGAAGTTAGTGTCCCTGAATGCTGAATGCCACAGGCCGTCTTCCCTGAGTAGGAGAACAGAGAAACCCTACCCAATTCCATTTCTTGCTGTTTTCTTTTCTACTCAGGACGCACCGTTTTCCTCATTGCTATTCTGAGTTAGTTTGATGCTTTCCAATTTTGCAAAAATTGTTACACGTTTGTAGTAATGGTTCAAATCGGAAAGATCACAACCATGGGCTGATGAATCATTTGAGTTTATATCTGTACCAGTACCAGGTCTCCTTCAAGTTGTTTGTCATGTGCTCGGCTGTTTTGGTGGTGCATTTTACCGAATCCGTAGCTTTTTTCCTACGGGATAGCCTCGGCAACACATGACTTAAGGCCCGTTCACACTTTTGCAACCGAGTACGACCGGGAGAGATGAGACCGGGTTTTTAAGGCTTTTGCGACGTCTTAGGACCGGGCGCGCTGCTGCGGAGCCGGTCCTAAAATGTCGTAAGAGGCTTAAAACCGGTCTTGTCTCTCTCGGTCATACTCGGTTGCACAAGTGTGAACAAGCCTTTAGTCAAGTTTTGAGCACTGTGACGTAAAAGTTCAAAAAATGAGTGAAGCAAGTGATACAGGTGTCTGGGCTAGACCGGAGACGGTCACTCGTTAACGATACTTGAGGTTAAAAGCCTGAGGAATTATTAACTGAGGGGTTGTTTTTTAACTTTTTTTTTCAGTCAGGTTTTGAAAAAGGGGGCATAATGCGAAAGTTTTGGGATCCTGTGATATCGTGACCAGTCTCCTTCAGCTTTGGATCGCATTCTTGTCATTGTGCACAAGTGCACCTTCTTTACACTTTCTTGCTTCACTCACGCAGTTCTTTAATTAGTGCAAATATTTCAGTGATGGAAGTGCTGCGCCATTT